>NW_026644615.1:0-300000 GCF_030020395.1 Manis pentadactyla
GAAAAATTTTTAATGAAAAACAAAATTTAAAAAAGATTTAATGAAACCCACATCAGTTTTTCCCTGAAAAAGACAAGAAAAGAAAGGGGAGCAAATATTCTCCTTTTGTTTAGTAGATGTGTGTGTTTTCATTTCTGTTGCATTCCACACATGCCAGTTCCACAGAGAAACAACAAAGTATAAAAACCTTGAACATGATTACCTGAGCTTCCTAAAGTCCGAATCAGTCACTAAAGCTCCTCAGAAAAGACTAGGTGTTGGGACACCATTTCAAGAAAAAAATCTAGCTCACTGTGGGTCACCAGAAGGAAATAGCAAGATCAACCAGTCTGTGCCAATCCGGTTCTTAACCTCAAACAACAGAAAAGAACACTGGCAACTTAAAAGGGAAAGGAAACCGTGGCGGTACAGTAGGAGTTCACGGAATTCACACTAAAGGCAGAGGACCAGTTTACTTAGAAGGAATTTCCATGACTGTACCCAAGAACACACCTTGCCTTACCCCAGGATCAGACCATCACCCCTGTGCACTTACTACCACCTCCAACTGGTCCTGTGTTTCTGTACTGTTCCCTCAGTGTTCAGATTCTGGGGTGGGAAGAACCGAATGGGCATACCAGGGAGCTTCTTTTCAGTGGAGAATTCCTCCCAATAGACAGCATATTCAAATGCTGAGGACAGAGAGAAGGCAATTTTCCACAGTGGATACCAAGGAGCTTAGTAGCCATTTATTACTGCAGGTCTAGCTCATTCCGTTTAAAATAAGTAAGTTTCCAGTGAGTTCCAGGAAACAGAATCTTCATGATGACTGGATCCTGCCACTTGCGATGCGGTAGGTTTCCACACATTATCACCAGATAAGACTAGTCATAGACCATCATGGGTTAAGCAAGCTGCACAAAAGCAGGTGGAATGAATGAGGCCATGGTTATTTGCCCTCTAAGCCTTTTGCTTTTGTCTGTCAAACCTGCTTGACCTTGATCAGAGCAGACACTGTCTTCCAAACTCATGCCAGAACAGAGTAAGGACAGAGTGTACACCCCAGCATTATGGGGCTAACAATACCCAAGGAGAAAATATGCCATTTATCTGGCACAGTTTGGTCAATATGAAAGCCTCTAACCAACTTCCCGTCTAAATGAACAAACTCCCACAGATACTGTAGGGCAAAGATGCACAGAGATTTAGAAAGTCACAAAGAGGTGAAAGTAAGGACAGAGGACTTTCAAAACATTACATTCTCTTTTCATTCAACACATTTCTCTACTCAAAATCCTTTGAAATTCCTCTGTTCAAAGGGCTTCTACTTTTATGATGATAGAGCAAAGATGTCTCTACCACCTTTATTTTCTTGAAAAGTCAACAGAACAAGCCTTTAGAAAAAACTGAAATCCATTTTTTAAAGTAAAAGTAGGAGACTTCTAGATGCCTGCACCACAACATTTGCAAAATGTATGTTGAAATGGTGAGGAATGTGAGACACAGAGGACGGCCAAACCTCAGTGTCTGAGAGGCAGCATCAACATAAACAGGCTGCAGGACCACCTGTGAATGTGGCTTGTGGGCAAAGGCAGAAACAGGGAGACCATTTGAAAGCCTGTGCAAGGAGCAGTAAGACTCCAAGTCTACTCCACTTTCCCCTTTTTTGTAGAGCAACAATGTCGTAACACCAGCAGTGAAGAAAATAGGGGTGAAAACCAGGTTAGAAAGTACACATGTGCATGTCAGAGCACGAGATCCTCCAGGCCTGCAGGAACTCTATCCACACAGGTCAAGAACTCCAGTATCTGGACTGATATTCCCAAAACAAGAGATCAAGGGGCCATCCTCTGGGAAAATTAACCCATCTACTGAAAAGACTTACAGATAAACTATCAGTATCTGCAATGAGAATGCCACCTGGGGACCCAGTCACCCTACAAAGTCTGGCAGAAAACAAGCCCACAGACATATAGGCGCACGTGCCACAAATGGGCACACTCCATTTCTTGATAGATCTCCAGTGCCTCACCTCTTAAATAAGCGAAAGAGAAGGATGACCAGACATCTGAGTAAGCCCACAATAATTAGGAGAAAAGACCAAAATAACGTGAAAAAATGTATAATAGTGGAAACAGACAATACTGGTAAAAGAAGAAAACTTCAAAGAAATCATATTTAATATCTCCATTGAGCTAAGATGCTGCATTCATCTCATAAGAGCCTATTATTAAAAAGAAAAAAATCAGAAAGAATGGAAAAGAAACAAAAAAATCAAGGAAAGGATTCAGAGGTTAAAGAAATCTCACGGAAAGGAGAACAAAAATTTAGAGAAGTTGACAATACAAAAAAAAGGTAAGAACACTGGAAAATCAATGTTAAAAAGTTTTATACCAAAATTAATATGCAGTCAAAAAAAACGGAAAAAGGAGAAAATCTTCAAAGGAAACACTATAAGTACATATTAAATAACTCAGAAACATAATTCTTAGGTTGTAAGGACCCACTGAGCACTCAACTCAATGAAGGAAAAATAGTTTACATTGTGGTTAATTCACCAACAATTTCTAGGATAAACATGAGTAAGAGACCTAAAAAACTAGCACAGAAGAAAATGACAAAAACATGCAAAAGATCAAGGAAAACGAACTCAGACTTGTCCACTGCAGCACTGGAGAGCAGATGATAATAAATCTGGGTGGCCAGAAAGATTTCCCACCTAGGGTTCTGAACCCAGCAGAACTACCAGGCAGCCTGAGACCACTTTCATGCCTGCAAAGTCTGAGGAAGATGTCGAAAAAGGCTGGATTTTGTTTGAAGCCTCCTAGCTGAATTTGATAGCCTCACTCTATCACATTACCCTAACCCAACACTAACACATTCCCGTACCCTAACCCG
The DNA here is from genome assembly GCF_030020395.1 of Manis pentadactyla. Classification (NCBI taxonomy): domain Eukaryota; kingdom Metazoa; phylum Chordata; class Mammalia; order Pholidota; family Manidae; genus Manis; species Manis pentadactyla. The sequence continues at coordinate 2,878 of NW_026644615.1, forward strand.
TTCCTGTACCATATCCATAGTTCTAACCCCTTCTCATCCTATTGTCTTATTTCAAACAAAACCCCTACAACAAACACTACTCTTCACTGTGTTCCAATCCTCCATTTATTAAATATCAGGCAGTATTATTTTAATCCTAAATATCTAAATTATTAAATTCCAACGCTCTGAACCCTTAAATTCCAAATGTAAGCTTCTAAATTAACTAAGCGAAGTTACAAGAAAAAAGAACATTACACAAACATGTTTTCCTTGTATACATTAGCGATGAATAATCAAAAAAGGAATTTTTAAATTCTCTACTAAATAATGTCAACATTAATAATATACATGGGAACAGACTTAATTTAAGTGCAAGTATTATGCATTTAAAATTATAAAACATTGATTATAGGAAAAATAAAGAAAAGCAAAATAAATGTAAGGTCCTGCTGTGGTGATGGCAGACTTAATATCTCTAAGATGGCAATGGCACAAATGCACCCTACAGACTCAATGTGGTTCCTATGAAAATTCCCAAAGCTTTTGGGAAGAATTGCTCCTGCTGATCCTGTCACATATTAAATTGCAAGGGACCACAATGAGCCCTTGAGCAGAATCTTGAAAAAGAAAATCAAAGCTGGAGGCACAGGCTTCCGAAAATCTAATCTTAGTACAAAGTGAGCAGTAAATGAAACACTGTGACACTGTCATAAAGATACACAGTTGACCCTTGGAAAGTAGGCATGTGAACTCCACAGGTCAACTTAAACTGATTTTTCCCCACAAGTATATTGGGAAAATGTTAAGTCAACAATTTGAAACGTTACCTTTTCTCTAGCTTACTTTACTGTAAGAATATAGCACATAATAGTTATAATGTACAAAATATTGTTAATCGAGTGTTTATATTATTGGTAAGGCTTCCAGTCAAAATAGGCAATCAGTTTTAGGATAACAAAGGTTTGGCAGAGTCACATGTTTTATGTAGATTGTGATTCTGTGGGGGAGTCAGCACCACTAGCCCCCATGTTTCCAAGGGACGACTGTATATAAAGATCAACGTACCTGAATGGAAATATCCAGTTGATTTCTGACAAGGGTGGACAACATTAACTTATGGAGAGAAAGTGTCTTTCCAGTAAATGGTGCTTGGCAAACTCCTGTCCACATGCAGAAGAATGAAAATGAATCCTAACTTATATCACATACAAAAATTAACTCAAAATACATAACGGCTTACATGTAATAGGTAAAACATGGGGATAAGTCTTCATGACCTTGGATTTAGCTATGGTTTCTCAGATCTGAAACCAAAGTACAAGCAACAAGAGAAAGAATAAATTAATTTCCTCCAAATTAAAATCTTTTCTGCATCAAAAGATTCCAACCAAGAAGTGAAAAAGTCACGGAATAGAAGAAAATATCTGCACACTGTACATCTGACAAGAGCCTGTTATCCAGAATACACCATGAACTTGTACAGTGCAACAAGACAACATCCCAACTTTTTAAATGGATAAGAGACTCCAAGAAATACAAATGCTCCAACAAGCACATGGAAAGGTGTCCCATAGAATTCCCTGCACACACATGGGAATGGCTATATTCAGGAAAACTGAAAATCTCACATTGCCAAGGATGCAGAAGAACTGGAGCCCCTAACCTTTGCTTGTGGAAATGTAAAACGTGCAGCCTGTGTACAACACCTTGGTGTTTCCTCATAAAGATAAAGTACAATTACTTAATTGTGGTTCTACATCCAGTCCTAGATAATACTGCAAAGAAATGACTATGATGTTCAAAACAGAAACTGGCCCACGAGTTCTTGGCAGCATTGATCAGAACAGCAAAAAGTCAGAAACAACACAAATGCCCATCAAGGGGTGAATGGATGGAATAAAACGGGTTGATCCATAAACTGCATTTTTCTGCCATATACAGAAAGAAAGGAAAATGGTCCACAACCTCCTGGAAAACGATGTGGAGCGTGGGGAATGTGTCCCCAGAAACTTGAAGATACAGTTAATATATGAGCAGCAATTCCATTTCAGAGCATCTGCCCAAACCACAGGGCATCTGCCAAAAGCAGGGACTTAGATATTTGGACACCTATGATCACAACTGCATGACTCACAATGGTTAAAAGGTGGAGAAGACCCACGTGTCCACAGACAAATGGATGAACAAAGTGTCGTCTCCACACAGTGGAGTGAACAAAGGCATCCTGGCACCTGCTGCATGGATGGATCCTAAAGCCAATTTTCTCAGTGAAATGCACCAGTCACAGAAGGATGAATACTATGTGATCCCACTTACGTGAGATCTGGTGGAGCCCATCTGAGCGAAAGTTCCTGGAAGAGTTCCAGAAAAAGGAAATGTGATCAGAATAGAAAGACATTTGCACACAGCTGGGGTAGATGGAAAGAGCTGTGCTGGGTCTGTGCACTGGATTATCATGTGGAGACCATGATACTTCCCTCATTTAGGGTCAGGTGGTGGCTCCCTATAAACTTGTCCCTATTTAGGGTAGAGGCCAAGAGAATTTTGTGTGAAGTGGCAGGTGTGGTAAAGTGGGACCATGGGACATTTAGTGTAAAGAGTGTTTGTACTGACACTGCAAGTTTTCTGTGTGCTTGAAATTGCAGGAAAGTAAATTACTTTGCAGAACAACCATGTCAGTCCTGCACCAGAAAAGCAGAGCAGACATCACACCCTGTCACAGAGGCAAAGCCCTCCCCATTCAGTTCACCCGAAGTGGACACTATTAAGCCTGCGGGATTCACTACAAGGAACGTGGAAAAATTCCCTTGCAGACACTGGACTTGGGTGTTGGGACGACCTGGAGTGGAACACTGGGATTTTTAAATTCCAATTTCCACACGGCTCCACCAAAAACCTGTTACAGCTAAAAATAAAATCAATAATGTTGCAGGATACAAAATCAACATACAGAAGTTGTTTGCTTCTGTTCACCAATAACCAACCGTCAGGAAGAGATATTAAGAAAACAATGCCCTTTACAACTGCATCATAAAGAATGAAGTACCTAAGGAGAAGCCTAACCAATGAGGCGGGAGGCTTGAAGCTTGAGGTCTGAACACTGTGGACACTGCAGACCAGGATGGGGCGGGGGTGGGTTAGGTTATTACAAGTCCTGTGCACCAACAGGAACCTTCAGACTCCGTGGGACACCCCCATCGAAATTCCACCACACTTCACAAAGAAGCAAACACCCAACAGGCTGGATAGAACCACACAGGACCCCATCCCCACAGCCGTCATGAGAAAGCAGAGCCCGGGCTTCGTGCCCTGACTTCCCACTACACTGTGGACCTGTAGCAACGGAGACCCCATGTTTTGCCCAAGCAGAAGCGGGAGTCTAAGCAGAACACCAAGTGCCCTTCATCCCCCAACCTGCTCGGCATGAAGAACCAGCTCACGAGGCCCCGGTCGCAGGCAGTGGGTGTTGACCACCCTCAGGGATCCAGGCTGGGTCAGCGCCATGCTGTGAACAGGGGGGCCTCCCAGGTGGACCCCACTTCGGGGACCCTTCGAAAGAAACCACCCTGTGTGCTGGGCGCTCAGCAAAGGCTGAAGCACAGGTAAGCGAGCCGCTTAAGCAGCCAGCTCCCCTCCGCCCACATTCCCATTTCAGAGCCTTGTTAGGAAGGATGCCTGCAGCCTGGAAGGTTTCCCGCAGGTGTGGACAATCCACCAATTGCAAGGGGCCCGAGGCACGCAGCGTGGAGACACAGGCTGCCGGGGAAGCGCTGGACACCACATACCCGCCCCAACCAGGTCTCAGCCCGGGCCCAAACTCTCCCTGAGTGCCGCGCGCCACACCCTGAACTCAGCTGCACCCGTCGGGGCCCAGACTCCGCAAATACTCCGTTAACCATCGCAGGCCTTCCTCTCCCGGCCCCTGAAGAGGAGTGCTCAGTACGAGATGCACGGAAAGCTTCTCCTTACCTTTCCATACTGCAGCTCATCAGGAAACCGAGGTGCCCCTGTGGACGCGGCCCGCGGTGTCACGGAGCTGCAGGGGATCCGGAGCAATACCGGCACCGGTCAGAGCCAGGAGAAAAGGCCTGCGTCCTGACCGCGCATGAGCCCTGGTCCACAAAGAGGGCAGAGGTGCCGCTTGCGGGTCACGGTGAGAATTGCAGGATGCGTGCTTATAGCTCAGGGAAGGTGGTGCCCCCTTGTGGCTAAACTGATGAACCACAAATCTTTGGAAATTCAAGCCACAATGGGCACAAATTTCTTGTGTCTTCTCCACTTTGATTGAGAGTGAAATGAATGAAAAGAAGTAGGCAAAGGCTTTACAACTTACACCAAAATTAACTCGAAATTCCCCATAGGCATGTTCCATAGAAAACTAAAAATAGAAATACCATTTGACCCGGTAATTCCACTCTTAGGAATTTACCCAAAGAATATAGTTTCTCAGATTCCAAAAGACATATGCACCACTATATTTGTTGCAGCACTTTTTCCAAGAGCCAAGATATGGAAGCAACCTAAGTGTCCATCAGGAGATCAATGAATAAAGAAGGTGTGGTACATAGACACAATGGAATACTTCTTAGTCATAAGAAAAAACATATCCTACCATAGGCAAAAACATAGTTGGAGCTGGAAGATATTATGCTCAGTGAAATAAGCAAGGTGGAGAAAGACAAATGCCAAATGATTTCCCTCATTTGTGGAGTATAAAGGCAAAGTAAAAATGAAGGACCAAAACAGCAGCGGACTCACAGACTCCAAGAAGGGACTAGCAGTTACCAAAGGGGAGGGGGTGGGAGGGAAGGTGAGAATGGAGGGAGAAGGGGATTGAGGGGTATTATGATCGGCACACATGGTGTGGGGGACCACAGAGAAGACAGTGTAGAACAGAGAAGACAAGTAGTGACTCTGCGGCATCTTACTACACTGATGGACAGTGACTGCAATGAGGCATGGAGGGGACTTGGTAATATGGGCGGATGTAGTGACCGCAGTGTTCTTTCATGTGAAACCTTCATAAGAGTGTATGTCAATAATACTTTAATTTTAAAAAATTTTTTGTGGTACACTCATAAAAAAATTTTTCATAGTCAAATTTTAGATGCAAAATTATAAAATTTGTAGGTAAAGCAAGAAAATCTACACAACCTTGCTGAAACCAACACCAAAGGCCTACCCACAAAAGAAAATTAATCACATGTGCTTTATAGAGTTATAATTTCTACTCTAAAAGACCTTGCTCAGAGAACCCAAACACAAGACACAAACTAAAAGATAATATTTGCAAAATACATTTTTGATAAAGGATTTGTACTCAAGATATACAAAGATACATAAAACAAAAATGAGCCATTAAAAATATTTTACAATTAAAAAAGGTCTCACCATGACATTCAAGAATTACATCACCAGTATTTATACAACTGCTTTGAAAAACTATGTCCCAACAAAAGCCAACATGCAGTTTTACATAATAGCTCTATTCATAAAGGCTAAAAACTTAAAGAAATCAGGATGTGTTTCAGCAGATGAATGCTTTGGCAAATTGGGGTACATCCATTACATTTCACTACAATTTGTACAGTGAAATGTACAGTGATTTGCCCAGTGAAGCTGGTGCCTTGATCACTGGTGCTCACAGGTGTACCCCAAATGAGAAATGGTTTCTAACAGCTTCTTTGTAATTATGAAGGCTTCAGCCTTTGGCCAGAAGAAGGCTTCATTCTTCCCTGTGGGGTTGGAACACATCGCCCTCCCAGTACACGACATGGATGTGTTTGCCAACCAGGAAGCTCTCCAAAATCCATATTTTGAGACACTTGTATGATGTATTATTAACTCCATTTTTATCTCCTCCCCTTTCTCTGGAGAATGGAAGTTTGAGGCTGAAAATTCCAAGTTTCTAATCATGGCATGGGCTTTCTGCCTGTCAGACACCTGAGCAGAACCCACCCAGAACCACCTACTTAGTATAAAAGACTCTCTTACCCAGGAAATTCCCAGGGATTTAGGAGCCCAGGATCAGGAATGAGGCAAAAACCAGAATATGTTTTCTGTTGTATTTCTGTGTTCACAGTGGCACATCCCAGGAAGAGGGTCAGGAAGTTCTGCTTCTGCTATCCTAGGATAAGGAGGATTTACAACAAAAACAGTTTACTTCTTTAAAATGTTATAATGTTTTACCCAAATGTGTATGGATTAGACTCCAACTAAAAGGCTGATATGGCTGTAGTGACAAGTAATAGATTCCACAGCTATTTGAGGGTCTGACCGAGGCAGTTTCTATGACTATCCATACGCAGGTCTGGGTGGGGAGTGTAGGCCCCTCCCTTGTAGTGGTAGAAAGAGCCCAGGGCTCAGAGAAAAAGCCAATCTTACAAAAGAACAGGGACTTTGGTCTAAAGTTGCCATAGAAACACAAGTTAAATTTGAATTTCAGAGAACAAATAATTTTTTGGACATACTTATATTAACATAATTCTTGCTATCATCTGAACTATATCCTGTGTTTTTACCCCAAGACTGGCAGCCCTATCTTAGGCCAGTCATCTAAATGCTTGGAGCTTCGATTTACTCATCTGAGAGATAGAATAATGCCCCCTGTAGAGTGCTGTGCTTAGTATCAACTGGGAACACTGCAAGGGCTAGGAGAGTTGTTCTTGTCCCTCTTAGGGTTGCTGGGTCTGAAAATGAAACTGACAAAGATTAACCAGAGAAAAGCACACCCATTTATTAATAGGTTTTATGTGATATGGGAGACTTCACAAGGAAGTGAAGACCCAAAGAAGCAGTTGGCCCTGAGCAATTTGTGCTGGGTTTGATAAGGAGTGGACATTTGTGGAGAAATATGACAGGTTCAGGAGTATGAGATAGTGTTGTAAATAGGGGGAAATTATCAAGGCCTGCTCATTAAGATTCCTCTTTCTGTCCCTTTGTCTTCAAAGAAAAGGATTTTTCTTTCCTCTTCGTATAGGGAGGGTACCTCACACATAAGACTTAAGACAATTAGAAACACTTGATTTTTCTAGCTTACCTTACAGTTATAATACAGCACAAAACATGTATAATGTACAAAGTATGTGTTAACTGTTTATATTATTGGTAAGTCTTCCAGTAAAAATAAGCAATGAGATTAGGATAATGCTTAAGTTTTGGGGGAGTGAGATGTTTTATGTGTATTCTGACTCTGTGGGATGTCAGCTACACAACGACCCATTTTGTTCAAGGATCAACTGTATGCACAGATCAACAGAAGTGAGTGGAAAGCCCTGAAGTGACCCAAACCATATACAGTCACTTGCTTTCTGACAAGCGTGGACAAAATTAAATTAGGGAAAAAATTGTCTTCCTTGAGAACGGTGCTGGGCAAATAGCTGTCCATATGCAGATGAATGAAACTGAACCCTTAACACATATCACATACAAAAATTAACTCAGAACAGACAAAGGGCTTATATAATATTTAAAAAACAACAGAGTCTAGAAGAAAACATGAGGATAAACGTTCATGACCTTGGATTTAGCCATGATTTCTCAGATCTGACACCAAAGGACAAGCAACAGAAGACAGCATAAAATTAAAAACTTTTCTGCGTTAAAAGTCATCAACCAGAAAGTGAAAAACAGTCACAGAATGAAAGGAAATATCTCCACGTTGTACATCTAAAAAGAGCCTGCAACCCAGGAAACACCACAAACTAGTACAAGGCAAGAAGACAAGACAAATGTTTAAAGTGGATTAAGATTCCAGGTAAGACATACAAATGTTCAACAAGCACATGAAGAGGTCTCACACAGCATCAGTTGCTATGGAAATGCAAATTAGACCACAGAGACCCCAACCCAATGCAAGCACATGGCATTGGCCATACTCAGGAAAATTCAAAATCACATGTTACCAAGGATGCATAGGAATTAGAGCCCCTAACCTTGGCTTGTGGAAATATAAAACATGCAGCTTGTATACAACAGCTTGGCATTTCCTCATAATATATAATACAGTTACCTAATTGTGGGTAAAGAACCGATCCTAGATAAATACCACAGAGAAATGAAAATGCTGTTCAAACAGAAACTGGCCCAAGAGTTCTTAGCAGCACTGCTCACCACAGTAAAAAGGTAGAAACAACTCAAATGCCCATCAAGGGATGAACAGATGAACAAAACAGGGTTGATCCATAAACTACATTATTCTGCCAAATATAGAAATAAAGAAAAATGGTCCAAAGCTGATTTGAAAACACTGTGTGTGAAGAGTGTCCCCCAAAACTCGAGCATAGTTAACATATAATTAGCAATTCCATTTCAGGGCATTTGCGCAAATGACAGGAAAGCAGGGACGTAGATATTGCACACCTCTGTTTACAGCTGCATGAGTCACAACAGCCAAAAGGTGGAGACGACCCGGGTGTCCACAGACAGATGAAAACAATGCGGTCTCTACACAGTGGAGTAAACAAGGAGTCTTAGAACCTGCTGCACAGATGGACCCATAAAGCCATTATGCTGAGGGAAATGCGCCCCTCCAAGAAGGACAAATATTATGTGATCCTGCTTATTCAAGGTCCCAGAGAAACCAACTGAGGTAAAGTCTCGGGAACAGTTCCAGAAAAAGGAAACTGCATCAGGATAGTAAAACATGTGCACACAGCTGTGGTGGTTCTGTGCATTGGATTATCATGTGGAGACCCTAATACTTCCCTCATTTGCAGTCAGATGTTGTTTCCCTGGAAGCGTGTCCCTGTTTGGGGTAGACACTACAGAAATTTTGTGTGAAGTGGAAACTGTGGCAAAGTGAGATGCTAGGAACTTCAGTATAAAGTGAATCTGTACTGACACTACAAGTTTTCTGTAGGTTTTAAATTGCTGGAAAGTAAATTAGTTTGCAAAATAACCATAAGAAAAGTACAGCAGACATAAAACCCTGTCAAGAGAGGCCAAGCCCTTCCACCCAGTTCAAACAAATGGCACCTTGCAGGGGTCCAGGGCTCATTAGAAGGCCTGTGGGAGGTTCCCTTGCAGCCACTTGGCCTTGGATGTTGGGAAGACCTGGGGTTCAAAAAGTGGAATTTTAGAATTCCAATTTCCCGCCCTACTTCACCAAAGACATGTTAGAACTAAAAATGAATTCAGTAAACTTGTCAGATACCAAACCAACTTATAAAAGTCGTTTGCTTGTATTCACTAATAACGAACCATCAGAGATTAAGAAAATAATGCCCTTTACAAGTGCATCATAAAGAAGAAAGTGTTGTGTAAGAATAAAACAATTCCTACCATTTGCAACAATTTGGATGGAGCTAGAGGGTATTATGCTCAGTGAAATAAGCCAGATGGAAAAAGTCAAGTACCAAATGATTTCACTCATACGTGGAGTGTAAGAATAAAGAAAAAAAAGGAAGAAACAAACCAGCAGCAGATTCACAGAACACAAGAATGGACTAACAGTTACCAAAGAGAAAGGCCCTGGGGAGGGAGGGTGGGAAGGGAGGGTAAGCGGGGAAAGGCATTATGATTAGCACACATAATGTGCCAGGAGAGGTATGGGGAGGGCTGTCCAACACAGAGAAGACTAGTGATTCTACAGCATCTTACTACACTGATGGTCAGTGACTGTAATGTGGTGTGTGCTGAGGACTTGATGATGTGGGGAAACAAGTAACCATAATGTTGCTCATGTCATTGTAGATTAATGATACCAAGGAAATAAATAAATAAGACTAAAGTGCTGTGGAATAAACTGTAGTATTTCCAAAGTATCTCACCTAGCCTTCGTGCATCTCCACATCAGTAGGTGCTTCCAAGAAGTGGAGAGAAATAGTCCATCTCTCTATCAACAGGTAATTACGAGGGCGAGAGAGGGCATATTTGCACTGGAGAAGTTCGGTGGGGCCCCTTCTTCTGAAGCCTGGTTGTGACAGACACGGGCAAGCTGAAGTGGATGACTACTAGTAAGTAACAAACGAGTTTCTCCCACTTTATTTCTCCCTTTGACTGATTTCGGCTCAAAGGTATTTAGTTCAGGAATTTTCTCCAGAAGTTACAGGTACCTAAGAACAAACTTAACTGAGGAGGTGGGAGACCTGAAAATTGGGGACCCTGCAGACGTGGACGGGAAGAGTTAGGTTGTTACAAGTCCCTCCACACACAGCAATGTGCACAACCCCTGCGACCCTCACCAAAATTCCATCGCACTTCTCACAGAAACTAAGCAAACACCCTGCAGGCTTGGTGGAACTGCACGGGATCCCATCCCTACAGCCGTCCTGGGAAAGCGGAGCAGGAGCATGGTGCCCTTTCATCCCATTACAATGCAGTGCTGCAGCAACCGAGACCCTGTGTGGCGCCCAAGCAGAAGTGGGTGTGGTAACAGAACACGGGGCGCCCTCTGCTTCACCAATCCGGCTCTTCCCCTGGAGGCAGCGCACGAGGTCCGGTCACAGGCCACAGATGGGGAGCAGCCCTCGGGAAGCTGGGCTGTGTCAGTGCCGTGCTGAGACTGGGGAGAGCCTCCCAGGCGAACCCCACACAGGGGACTTTTCTCAGGAACCCACCCTGTGTGCTCAGCACACCGCAAGACCTGAACCCCAGGAAAGCAGGCCATTCAGCAACCAAGTCCCCTCTGCCCCATTACCGTCTCAGAGCCTTGTCAGGAAAGACGCCTGGAGTCTGGAGTGCCTCCCGCAGGTGCGGCCAATCCACCCACTGCAAGGGCTCCTGGGGACGTGCTGGGCGCCGCTCACTCGCCCTGGCACGGACTCAGCTGTGTCCTGGACCCACCCGCCCCCTCAACTCCACCCGTCGCATCTGCTGCTCCCCCCAATTCAACTGAGACCCCTTTCCCTGCCGCAGGCCTTCCTCCGCAGGCCCGTGAAGGGGAGCGCTCTGCAGGCGACACACGGGGAGCCTCTCCTCACCTTTCCGTCCCGTGGCTCCTCAGAAAACCGAGCTTTCATGGCGGCCGCGGACGGCAGTGTCCTGGACGGTGCAGCACGGGAGCCTGAGGAATCCCGGCTGCCGCCAGAGCCAGAAGGATGTCCTGGGGCCTGACCGCGCATGCGCCACGCAGGTCCACAGACAGGGAAAAGGTGTCGCCTGAGGGCCACGGTGGGCGGAGAACACCCACTTATTTCTAAGTTTTATGTGATATGGGACGAGGGCTCACAGCTCGAGGAAGGTGGCGCCCCCTCGTGGCTCGATTGATGAATCACAAAATTTTGGAAAATCAAACCCCAATTTGCAGGAATTTCCCATGTCTTGTATAATTTGTTGGAGAACATACAGAATGCAAAGAAGGTACGCACAAGCTTTACAACTTACACAAAAATTCACTCAACATTCTCCATAGACAATTTTTAGGTGTAAAATTATAAAAATTCTATGTAAAAGAAAGAAAATCTATACACTCTTGCTGATGACTTTGAACCACCAACACCAAAATCCTATACAAAAAAGAAAAAGGATACATCATGTGGGATTTATAGAATTAAGATTTCTACTCTATAAAATCTTGTTCAAAGAACCCAAACACAAATTACACACTGGGAGAAAATGTTGGCAAATACATATTTTATAAAGTATTTGTACTCAAGATACACAAAAATCCATAAAACAAAAAAGAACCATTAAAAACTATCTTACCATTGAAAAGATAAGTCTCACTTTAGGATCCAAGAATTACGTCGCTGTTATTTAGACAACTGCTTTGAAAAACTGTTTCTCAACAAAATTCACCATGCAATTTTACACAGTACCTCTATTCATAATGGCTAAAAGCCTAAGGAAATCAGGATGTGCTTCAGTAGATGAATGCATTAGCGAACTGGGGTACATCCATTACCTTTCATTAAGACTTGTACGATTTTCCCAGTGAAGCTGGTGCCATGATCAATGGAGGTTACAGAAGGTCTACCGCATGTGAGAAATGGTTTCTAACACTTTTTTGTTACTGTGAGGGATCTCCCTTGAGCCAGCAGAAGGCTTCATTCTTCCCTGTGGGGTTGAGACTCATCACCCTCCCAGTACACCACATGGATGTGTTTACCAACCTTGAATCTCTCCAAACTCCAATTGTTGAGACACAGGTATGACCTATTATTAACTCTGTTTTTATCCGCTCCCCTTTCTCTGGAGAATGGAGGGGTGAGGCTGAAAATTCCAAGCTTCTAGTCATGACTTGGGCTTTCTGCCTTTCAGGCACCCAAGCAGAGCCCACCCAGAACCACCTACTTACAATAAAAGATGCTGCTATTACCCAGGAAATTCCCAGGTCTTTAGGAACCAGTGTCAGGAATGAGGCCCAGACGAATATACACTTTCTATTGTATTTCTGTGTTCATGTTGGCACATCCAGGGAGAGGGTCAGAAAGCTGTATTTTCACTATCCCAGGAGAAGCAGGATTTACAACAAAAGCTAAGTTGACTTATTAAAAAAAGTTGTAATGTTAGACCCCAAGTTGTATGCATTAGATTCCAACCACAAAGCTGATGTGGCTGTTTTGCCAAATGTTAGCTTCCACGGCTATGTGATGGTCTGACTGAGGCAGTTTCTATACCTGTCCATTTGCAGCTCTGGGTTGGGAGTGTAGACCCCTCCCATGGAGTAGTGGAAGGAGCCCTGGGCTCTGAGGAGAAGCTCGTGTTACACCAGAACTGGTACTTCAGCCTAAAGTTGCCATACAAACACAAGTTAAATTTGAATTTCAGAGAAGGAATTATATTTTGGACATACCTATATTAAAATATTTTTTGCTATCATCTGAACTAAATCCTGGGTTTTCACCCCATTTAACAGCCCTAACTTAGGCCAGTCATGTAAATGCTTGGAGCTTCAGTTTCCTTATATAAATGATAGTATGATGTCCACTGTAGAGTGCTGTGCTTAGCATCAACTAGGACCACAGCAGGAGGTGGGGCATTATTCTTGACCACCTTAGGATTTCTGGGTCTGAAAACTAAACTGACAGACAGACTAACCAGAGAAAAGTACACCCACTTATTTATAAGTTTTGTGTGATATGCGAGACTTCACAGGGAAGGGATGACCCACAGAAACAGTTGGCCATGAGCATTTTTGTGCTGGGTTTGATAATGAGTGGACAGTTGTGGAAAAATAGTACAGGTTAATGAGTATGAGGTACTGTAATAAATACGGGAAACTTATCAAGGCCTGCTCATTAGGATTCTTCTTTGTGTCCCTAAGTCTTCAAACACAAGGATTCTCCTTTCCTCTGCGTATAGGGAGGGAACGTGTCATAAGGAATATATGATCTGTTTCAGGATATAAGGACAGGGAGAAGGTCAGAGTGAACTTCCTGCCTCTTTGATTTTACCAAACTCCTTCATTTTAAAATATTCAACATGCCAAGTTACCATAGTTTGGGGTAGCATATCCTGGACCCCATCATTACAGTGGTTGATATGACCTAGAATCTGTAGTCTTAGCCACTCCTAGAATCATTCTACAGAAGTTATAAGTCTGTCTGGAGTAAGACAAATTTGTGTTTTAATTCTTCTACTAAATATTGTTCTTGAATATCCATAAAGTGAGATAATAATAGTATTTACCTCAAATTGTATTTATGAGGCTTAAATGAGTCAATGAATGTAAAATGTTTAGTCCTGGGCATGGTACATAATAAATGCTTAATAAATAATACCTAGTTAACCCTGCAGTTGTGCACATATGATGTAATATCACTCAAATGAATTGAGGAGACTTGGAAATGAATCATTCAACTGAGGATAATTTGCTTAGTCATATTTCAGCACTAAGTGCTGATGGGCAATACTTTTCCTTCCAACTGGTTATCATAAAGAGACATAACTGGACAAGATTAGATGGGGAAGACATTTACAAGTCTTCCAGAGTATGTAAGAGACAAAGATAACACCTTTGTGATCATTTCTGAAGGGTATAAAACAATTTCCTGAAACTTAGCTCATTTTGTAAACTCAAAATGAACTGACAGCTGATGCCTGAATTTTCCCAGAGGCAAAAATATGCCTCATCTGCAAATGGTGGTTTCACTGCAGCCTTACCTGTACTACCAGCGGAGGCTAAGACTCTTCCTATTCATCAAATGACGCTGCACCAGTCTGTGTCACAGCATTGTTGAATGGCAAGATGTCCTTTCAGGAATTCTCTAGATCACTGATGGCCAAGGAGAATGAATTAATCAAACAGAGCCCATCCGGGGATTTCAGGAAAGGCTATTAATACAGGAAAGCACTAAGATGTAACCACACAGATTGGTGGAAACACAGCTAGATATTAGTGGCAGCAGTTTCAGTTTAAAACATTTCTTTTACCTTGTTTAAAAAATGGATATTTGTTCAGCTGCATCTCCTGTACCGTCAGTGCTGACCTGTCAGGGACCTGAGATCTAATGGAAAAGTGAGCTGATATGCAAATGACAGCATCAGAACCAGGAGCGATCATAAATATTCAAAACCTAGCTTTTCTCCCCAACCCTGAGCCTATCACGATTTGGGTTGAAGAATTTTTAATGCTCCTTCTCTCTTTCTCTCTGCTGTTTTCTTTACCAACTTTTTCCATCCTAAAACTTTCAGAGCTCAATCTCCATGTTGCTGCCTCCTAACTCATTTCTAACATTTGGTAGATTTACTTGCAGAAATAATTGTACCTTTCCACAAACTAATGTGCTTTATGTGGAGTGGATAAATATCTGTTTATAGCACTTGAAGGGCAATAGGCAGAGTCACATCAATCAAGTGACTCAGTATGAACTGCCATTTAAGATACCCCGTGGGATTGATTTTTTGTTCAGTTGAAGTGCTTGTCATTTCTTTAAATTTCATATTTCTTCAGATGCAACCAAGGCATGTTAGCTAATGTAAAATGCAGAAGTAAAACATTTATTTATAAAGTAACAGATTTGAAACAATATAGCATTCACAAGTCAAATGAAGTTTCTTATTCTGTGATAAGCATTTGCTAACGTGAGGCTTTATTGTATAAACCCACCTGCATATGCAATGGTAAACAATTTCCTGACAACTTTGGTTGAGTCATGAAATAGTCTTAAAGCTGAAACATAAGTTACAATTTCTGATAAAACCTGGGGTCTTCTGTGAAGCCTCAGGAGTTTGATTTCCCATGAACCTCTTTAGATTACCTTGTGGTTCCCAAGCCTCTGTTTTGGTTGCTTTTTCTCACTTTCTCTTTCTTTCTCCAAGAAAAATTTAGAAAGTCATCATTACTGAACATGTGTTGACTGTTTCCCACCATACTCTCCATGTGTCTTTGCATCCCAGAAGGGGGCAGCTAGGCAGTGGGAATGGCAGTCTGGGGGTCTGATCAGCTGATCAGGCTGATATAACCAGTCTATCACCCTCATCTCCCCTTCTCCTCACTTCCACCCTCTGCCTTCCCACCTTCTCCCACTCTCCCCAGGACTTTAGACAAAGGCAATAGAACATGAGTTTTGGGGTCAGGCACACCTGTCTTTGAATCCTCCCACCTCCCAAGCTGTGTGAACTGATAAGCTGCCTGCTCCACCCTGTCACTGTTCCTTCATTTGACATGTGGCCAGGGTCACCATTTGAACTGCTATTTCTGGGCAAGTCTAGGTGTATGCTGTGTATCCTGACATACTCATCAATATTGCCTCTGTTCAATGTTTCAAGTATCCTGAACAGACCATAAAAATGAGGCATTTTAGGTGTCTACTATAGTGCCCAGTACATAGATCCTTGAGATGGTAACTTCTACTGTTATTAATGATTATTTTAAGTGATCTTCCCACCAGACCTCAATGGATTACTTGATGTGGTGAGCTGGATGTGAGCTTAGAACTGAAAAGTCCACTTTGTTTTTGCACTTTGTTTTAGAAACAAATAACGCCTACCTAATTTTGTTTTACAATCTCAACTGAATGTAGTGCTCACCAGAATAAAGCCACCAAAGCAAGAAGCAGTAAAGACCAATTTAAGCTGGAAAGGAGAATGGAAATTAGGCACAATTTCATTGTGAAAAGGGAAAAATTGACACATAAAGCAAAAAAAAATAAAGTGTTTCAGAGCAGGGTAGAATAAAGGTCAGGCGTAGATGGCTTTTCCAAAATTAGTTCTCCTCCGTGAGCTCCGTGGGTAGAGCCTTAGATGAACAGCCTGCCAGCACAGGGCCTTGGGAAGACAGGTGAAGTGTCTCAGAAGAGAGGAGGGGGCCCCAGTGATGCTCAAGGTAAAACATCATCTATAGTGGAAATAGCAGACGAATTCACAGGAAAACCTTTGTCAGGGAGAAAAGCAATAACTGGCCTTGTCTTACTTTTTCTGAGTCATCAACCCACTGCCAGACAGATTAACTGCTCAAAGTTATATGCCAGACCATGGACTACACCCTGGTCATGTGGGATGTGACACACATTCCCTGCCCCAAGTAGCTCAGACTACAGACAAGGAGAGATGCATGGCAGTGACAGCACTCTGTGCTGTGGAAAGGCATGCTGTGTAAGTTGGGAAGGGTAACCTCAGTAACAAAGGGCCCCAAGCCCTGTTGCTAGCCACAATAGAGGGCATATCCTGCCGTCATTGCAGAATAGTGCAGGAGTTTGCAAGGTAGTTTTCATGTGGCTATAACTATTCCCATGGCCTTAGAGTTCTCTTTTGGATACTTCACATCCAGTCAACAGGTAGAAGAAAGAGGAATCTAGAGGGTGTCACAGGAATATTTTTTGGGCTAGGTTTGGAAGTGGTGCCCACAAGCCATTTGTCAGAGCTGGTCACATTGGCCCCACATAATGCAGTACCTGGGCAGCCATTTTCTGGTAACAATTCTACAGGATGAAGGGGGAGAATTAATCTTTTCTGAACAGCCAGCTGTTCATGGGACTTATACATGGAGGTGGTATGTGAGGGAAGCTCAGAGGAGAGAGATTACCCAACTGTGCATGTGTGTGTGTGTGTGTGTGTGTGTGTGTGTGTGTGTGTGTGTGTATTTCTTGGGTGAGGGATAGATATTAGCAATATCTCCATGGATAATTGATATTTTAACTAAGTTTTACAAGAGAAATAGTATTTAACTCATGAAGGGCATTGGGAGAACGAAGACAGTTTAAACATAAGGTACAGCATGTGCAAATGTACTGGAGAATTCATCCCATCATCTATACAACAAATACTATAAACGTGTCTTTGAAGTGCCAGAAATCATTCAAAATTCTGGGAATGCAGCTTTACATAGAACAGACAAGACCTCCACTCGCCTCACCCCATATTCTAGTGGAAGGATTAAAACCACACAGAAGCAACTAAGTACACAACCCCAAACATCAAATAGCATGTTGTGTGGGAGAAGCGCATGTCTGTATGTAGGGCTGGAGCAAAGGGTGAATGTTGAAAGAGTGGAAAAAGGAAGTGATAAATGATGAGACTGGAGAAGATGGAAAAGGCCAGCCAGGAAGTGGCCTTCATGCATTAATGGGCACCAGCAAGAGGAGACGGGCAGAGCTGTGAATTGTGGAAGCTCACTGGCTTATGGCAGAGAGACGCCAGATGTGAGTGCAGAGAGCCTGGTTAAAAGGCGTCTGAATAGACTTGGGATGAAATAGGAGCCATGGTTGGAGTGGTGGAAATGTGAGTGGGTGCAGTGCACACAGGGGAATTGTCGCTCCTTCCAGGTTTCAGGCAGAAAATGGGAAGAATGTGTTTGCCTAACCCAGTCCAGTCCTTTTGGTTTGTGTACGTTTTTACTATTAAAAATTTGTATATATATCCTCACAGAAAAATCTAAAACTTAAAATGTTACCCTGAGTTATCAGACAGTGCTGGGTACAGAGGAATACATGTACATGTCTGTGTGTACACAGGCACATATATATTTATTTCTATGTGCATAGATATATTTTGTAGACTGTGCTCAACCTGTGTGTACACAAGCTCCCCAGCTGTCTCTGCCCATTTCCCCACCGCAGACACTCTCCTCCCTCCACCTGTACTCTGCTACCTGCATCAGTTGGAAACACTGTGTGGAAGCCCACACCTTGCTGGGGCTCCAATGTAGCCCCCCTCTATATTCCCTCCAAACCCTGATCAGGCTCGGACTACCGATACCAGGCCAGGCCACCACATACTGAGGCTGCCCTCTTCATCCTGCCTGGGCTCTGGGCCCTGCTTCAGTCATCACAGCATCCCTACACAACCTCCACAGCCACTTACCTAACTCAGACCTCCTTAGGAGCTCTACAACAACACATTTCCAGAAGAGAAGGGGGAAAAAACAAGGGCAAGACAAAAAGTTCAAATGCACACATTTTTTTTTTTAATCAGAAGATAGAGTTGACAGAGATGGAAGCAAGACTCATGTGTTTTTATTTAATGTTGATTTTTTGACCAAGTAAATCCTTAAATATTTAAAACAAGAGTTCCTAAAATTGAAAGTAAGTGCACTTACATCCCTAATTGGTAACAGATCAAGAAAATAATTGTTGCAATGCTTTAAGGCAAATACTTAACCTGCTTAGTGGGATGTGTTCTCAGGATAAAAGAAATGTAAAGTTTAACTCAGGAGTTAAAAGCAATAATACTGATATTGTTATTTTAGAACTAATATATGTATTAAAAGATTCAGAAATATATATGTTAATATTAGCAAATGTTTTCTGTGTAAGAGAAAAGCAATGTAAGTATAACAATTTAAGTTAAAGTAGAACTTCAGTATTGTTACATTTGTATAGGAAATTTCAATATGAACAATAATTTAAAAATATATACCTTTGTATTTTCCCTATTTTTGACCATTGAAGAGCCTAGAAGCATTGATGACCCAGTGGCAGTGAGCACCCTCAGCAGCCAGAGTTTTGTCTTTAACTAGTTTCCTCATGAAAGGAAACAGGTCTCTTTAGAGATGTGGCTGGTTCTGGGTCTGGGAGAGGGAGTGCACTTGGTGAGCTGGGGACACCTTCCTGTGCCAGGAAAATAGGCAGTTTGAAGGGGCTCTTATTGGCCAAAGATGGGAAATTGCAACTTCAAAATGAATGAAATCCACTGACTGTATGCAAACCTGTAAGTCTATAAAATGATACTCAGAAAAGAGAAAAACAAAGATAAAACAGGCAAAAACATTAGAGGTCTACTCCTTACTATTAAAGGGACAATCCAAATACATAACTATTTACCTTGCCTTTCCAGAAGAAGCAGTTGATTAGATGAATCTCACCCTCGCTCTTTCTCTCTGACAAAGATGGCCAACTAATAAACATAAAAGGAATAATAAAAATAGAGAAATCAACATTTTGCAACCCCTGGTGAAGTCACTGATGGAGGCAAGAATCATCAATGGATGATTAAGCCATTAATTAGGTAATACATTTATGGAGAGCTGGATCCCCTAGTACTGCTCAATACTGACTCCACAGATTATTTTATGGTTTAAAAAAAGAAATAGAACTTTATGAAGGAGAGATGAGGCTGTCTTTACTACTGATAAAGAGTCAGTTAGATGTACCTCATGAGGTAAAGTAATATCATACAGCATCAATGATGATGTCTTGCCTGAAATGTTTAACCTGAATGTAATTCAGCCTCTATATCCACATTCCAGTTACAGAGAATTCATGGGTAAGTGAAATAAGGTAAATGCCACCAAAAATTCAGAAGCTGGACAAATTCAGAAACTAGGCCATTCTGAGGGACATCTGGCCTTGTCTCTTCAACAAGTTAATGTCATGCTAGAGAAAGGGGCAGGGGAGCACCATTCTAGATTATAAGTGACTTAAGAGATGTGGCAACCAAATACAGTGGAGAGTGGATCCTGGTAGGACAAAAACGGGGGTAACATACAATTTATGGAGCTTTTGGAAAATTTTGAATATGGATCAGTTATTAGATGATGATAATAGAAAACTACCATTACTTATGTTAGCTATACAATGGTATTGATTTTAAGAAGGAAAATGTTCTGATTTTCATGATGTCCATTTAACTTATTTAAAATATTTTGGCTAAAAAAATTGATGATGTAAACATGCAAAACTGTTAATAACTATTAATCTAGGTAATGGATATATAGGCAGTCATTATACTCTATTTTCCTGTGTGTTTGGAAATATTTATGATAAAAAGTTAAAAGCAATTCTGATTCCTAGGCTCCAACCCAGACCCACCAAATGAATCTAAATCCTTGCTGGCATCCCTATTTTACCACATATCCCATCTCAATGAAGGAATGAGTGAATTCATGACTTTTTCATCTGTTGTAATCTTTCTAAAAAAATGTTTATCAAGTCCCTACTAGAAGCCAGGAACTTTTCTAGGTGCTGAAGATTCGACTCTGAATGAAACATACACAAAGGATCATAAACCTGTGGAGCTTGGTACCCTGCCTTGTATACAGTAAGCCTCTTTAAAGCCAACCTAATTTTTAAACTGTTAAATATAACACAAACTCAGAACACTGCCTAAAACAGATGGACAGATTAATGAATTGTTAGGCAGTCATACCCCCACCTCCCACAGGACCCAGAGTCCTGCCCGTCAGCCAGGAATCTCCCAGGTCCCTGCTCACCTCCTCACCCTCCACAAGAGCAGGACTCAGAATGCCACCTTGTGAAGCAGAGGCAGAGTTCAGAGCCCAGCTCCCAACATTTCTCTGAGCATTACCTTGCCCCACAAAAGGAAAATCCAACATTTTCCCTTTTGTTCCAAAGGACCTATTTGCAAACTTTCACAGAACATCACAACTCAGACATGTGTATTACACATGTGACTCTCACTTTATAATATCAAGAAATGCAGCAGCTCCAGGCAAGCATTTTCCTGATTCACAGCTAATTTCAAGAACATAAAGTCATGAAAGGTGTAAACACATAATTCTATGATGGTGGGATGAAGAAATTAAGTGATACTTAGAATAAACTCAGTGTCAGCCTCAAATGAGTAATGGTAATGTCGAGGAGGCTGCTTGCTGTCATGTGGAGTGATGTTAAGAGGTGACCTGAGGTGTTGCTTGTTACTTAGGCTAGTTGAATGAATAGAGAAATAACTTTTCTCCATTTTTAATTCTTTTAGAAAACAGACAACTTTAATCTTCTCCGCATATTTTATGACTTTTTCCCCTCTTCTGATCTCTAGGTTTTTCAGACCCAGAGATGAAATATTGTAAAAATGGACAATGTGTCCCCTACCTGACTGTTCTCAGAATGCCCAAAACTTGGAAACAATGCAAGGACTGAAAACTAAAGAGACTGCATTTCATGTGACATTCTCAAAGCTCTAACACTAGGTGATTGTAAATGCACAGTGAAACACCACGTAGGCGGCTGCGTGAGCATTAAGTAAATAATAGGCACACAGTGCAGCTTGGGGCATATCCCAGCAGAGGGAGAGTTCAGGGGCAGCTGATGAGAGTGGGCAGGTCTCCCCTTTCAGCAACTCCATTTCCTGCCTATGTGGCCAGGGGCCCATGTGGAGCAGTAGCCTTAGCCCCTTGTGAGCAAATGGGGACGATGCCGATGCCTCCCAGGAATGCTGTGAGGACTGAGGGCAACTCCCATACACCTGGCGTCCCCAAGGCCACTCTGCCTCCATCCACTACCTCACACTTCCTCGAGGTTTCTTTCCCCTTGCTACTCAGGAGCAACTAGAAAATGTAGGAAACACACGTCTTTTTAAAGGGGGTGCTTTTGCCATTTCTATCCTCACCCTGGACAGGAGTCCCATGATTGCATCCTGAGACATCTTTTAATGGTTGTAATCACTTCCAACCTCTGTAATCTCTCTAAACCTCAATTTCCTCATGTACAAAATGAGGATGGAGACGCCCTTACAATGGGTCGGAGAGAAAAGTAAATGAGTTAGGGCATTTTTGTTCTGTTAGTGTTGAGTCTGCAATGTTTCCACAGGTCTGCTGCGCAGACAGGACCCACGTCAACCCTCCTGGCATGAACACAGCCAAGATCGCGGGCCTTGGGATGCAGCAGTGGGGCTGAAGGGTGACAGACGTGGCCTCGAGCACATGAAGCAAACTCCTGCCGCAGCCCGGGATCTCCACAGTGAGACCTGTAAAATGTCAGAGACGATCATGGGCGATCGCTCTAT
This sequence comes from Manis pentadactyla, assembly GCF_030020395.1. NCBI lineage: Eukaryota > Metazoa > Chordata > Mammalia > Pholidota > Manidae > Manis > Manis pentadactyla. Next base: position 24,925 of record NW_026644615.1, read on the forward strand.
GCTTCTCTCCACCTCTCCCTGCCTTTCCCGGGTGGTTAAGTCTCCCGATACGGCCTCAGCATCTTCCTTGGGGTTTGGAGCTTGACACTCTATAAGTTTTAATGAGGAATAAGAGCCAAATTTGGCTCTTTTTGTTTTCTCTTGTTAAAATACTTGTATTTGTTTGCTCACTGGATGAAAAATAGAAGTGTCTCATGTCAGTATTGGGCTGGACATTAAATAAAAGTTTGACAGTATGGAGTGTCGGCAGTGGAGCAATGGGATTTACCCTTGGCTCTGGGGTTCAGTGTATAGTCTTCCTGGCCACTGAGTCACTGGGGGGTGGCATCCTCACCAGGAGCTAGAGGCACAGGCCATTTCTTTCTGGAATCTTCTTAAAGGGCCTGTGGTATCACAAGTGTGTTCTTTACTTTCATGTTTTTAATTTTTTTCATTTAAAAGAATTCCATGTTTTCATAATGTTTTTTAAATATTGGAAAGCCATATAAGATGAATATGTCATTTTCGGAGTAGCTATTTATTGTGGATCTGACTTTTGTCAAACTTTTTTACTTCAGTATTTGATAAATTTTTAGGACAATAAAACAATGGTTTCTTCTATAGGAAGCTATTAAAATGTTAAGGCATTAAAATTTCTATCACTCTTTTCTCTCCTCTTTTATAGGTTTAGATGTAATTTAATGGAGTGTATTATTCCATCTAAAGGCAGACCTAGAAGTATTAATTCTATGCAGGTTGCCCAGTAAAGGTGGCAATATTGATTGTTTCTTTTAGTAATTGTTGATAGGAATATCTCATAATCATTAATATTTTTAAAACCAGGCCTACATGATATAGAGTCATGTTACTAGCCCTATATCAATGGTCTGCTCAGAAGAGAATTTTGAAATGTAAGATCAAGTGGGTAGATATAAATGTGATATCAAGAAGTATATACCAGGAGGAGGGATTGGAAGATGGCCTCGTTAGTAGAGCAGCGGAAATCTCCTCTCAAAACCACATATATCTATGAAAATATAACAAAGACAACCCTTCCTAGAATAAAGAACAGAGGACACAGGACAATATCCAGACCACATCCGCACCTGAGAGAACCTAGCACGTCATGAAGGGGGTAAGATACAGGCTCCGGCTTGGCGGGAGCCGTGCACCCATCACCCCAGTTCCCAGCGGGATAAGGATAGGCAGAGCGGGAGGGAGACGGAGCCCAGGATTGCCGAACACCCAGCCCCAGCCATTCTTCCCAGAGTGCAGACACAGTGTGTACTCAGGGGACCCTGGATACAAGGAAAACAAGGCAGCAAGAACAGTGAGCGGGCAACGGAGGCCTGGCTCCGGAGGACACCAGAAAAGCGAGCGCTCATTTTTTTTTTCTGCTTTGTTTTGGTGAGCGCATTTTGGAAGTCTAAAAGGGATAGGGACCCCAGTACTAGGGAAACTGGGCAGCAAGAACAGTGAGCGGGCACCAGAGGCCTGGTGCCGGAGAACACCAGAAAAGCGAGCGACCATTTTTTTTTTTTTTTGCTGTTTTATTTGGCGAGTGCTTTTTGGAAGTCTTAAAGGGATAGGGACCCCAATCCTAGGGAAACATGGCAGCAAGACCGGTTAGCAGATGCCTGAGGCTGGCGCCCAAGAATAAAGAAAAATGAGCGGCCACCTTTTATTTTTTCTTTTTTTCTTTTTTATTTGTGGTCATTGTTTTGTTTTGGCGGGTACTTTTTGGAAGTGTTAAGGTGGCAGGGTGGGATACTTAATCCAGAGGTAGGGAATCCAGGGATCTCTGGGCACCCTAACCAATGGGCTGCAGGGAGCAGGGAGGCCAATTATGGAGATAAATAGCCTGCCAGAAGCCCCCCTCAAACGCGACTCTACCACTTTGGAGCAGGTGCCCGAGCCAGGCCGTGCCCACAGCAAAAGCTGAGATGAAATCCTTAGCAGAAGGGCAGGAAGCAGAAACCGTGTCTGCACGTAGCTGCCCAGCACAAGCCACTAGAGGTCACTGTTCTCCCAGGAGAGGAGGGCCACAAACCAACAAGAAGGGAAGTCTTTCCAGCCGTCACTCATCCCAGCTCTGCAAACTATTCCTATCACCATGAAACGACAAAGCTACAGGCAGAGAGAGATCACAGAGGCAACACCAGAGAAGGAGACAGACCTAACCAGACGTCCGGACAAAGAATTCAAAATATAATCATAAAAATGCTGTCAGAGATGCAGAGAAATATGCAATAGATATGGGATGAAGTCCAGAGGGTGATCACAGATGCCAGAAAGGAGATCACAGAAATGAAAAAACTCTGGAAGGGTTTATAAGCAGAATGGATAGGATGCAAGAGGCCATTGATGGAATTGAAACCAGAGAAGAGGAATGCATAGAAGCTGACATAGAGAGAGATAAAAAGATCTCCAGGGATGAAACAATATTAAGAGGACTGTGTGAACAATCCAAGAGGAACAATATCCGTATTATAGGGGTTCCAGAAGAAGAAGAGAGAGGTAAAGACATGGAAAGTATTGTAGAAGAAATAATTGCTGAAAACTTCCCAAAACTGGGGGAGGAAATAATTGAAGTGAACATGGAAATACACAGAACCCCCAACAGAAAGGATCCAAGGAGGACAACACCAATACACATAATAATTAAATTGGCAAAGATCAAGGACAAGGAAAGAGTTTTAAAGGCAGCTAGAGAGAAAAAGGTCACCTATAAAGAAAAACCCACTAGGATAACATCAGACTTCTCGACAGAAACTCTACAGGCCAGAAGAGAATTGCATGATATATTTAATACAATGAAACAGAAGGGCCATGAACCAAGGATACTGTATTTAGCACGACTATCATTCAAATATGACAGTGGATTAAACAATTCCCAGACAAACAAAAGCTGAGGGAATTTGCTTCCCACAAACCACCTGTACAGAACATCTTACATGGACTTCTCTAGATGGGAGCACTCCAAGAAAGACCACAGCACAAAACATCTAACGTATGAAGAATCGAGGAGGAGGAATAAGAAGGGAGCGAAGAAAAGAATCTGCAAAAAATGTATATAACAGCTCAATAAGCAAGCTAAGTTAGGCAGTAAGATACTAAAGAGGTTAAACTTGAACCTTTGGTAACCACGAATTTAAATCCTGCAATGGCCATAAGTATATATCTTTCAATAGTCAACCTAAATGATAAAGGTCTGAATGCACCAATCAAAAGACACAGAGTAATAGAATGGATAAAAAAGCAAGACCCATCTATATGCTGCTTACAAGAAACTCACCTCGAACCCAAAGACATGTAGAGACTAAAAGTCATGGGATAGAAAAACATATTTCAACGAAACAGTGAGAAGAAAGCAGCGGTTGCAGTACTAATATCATACAAAATAGACTTCAAAACAAAGAAAGTAACAAGAGATAAAGAAGGACACTACATAATGATAAAGGGCTCAGTCCAACAAGAGGATATAACCATTCTAAATATATATGCACCAAACACAGGAGCACTAGCATATGTGAAACAAATGCTAACAGAACTAAAGGGGGAAATAGACTGCAATGCATTCATTCTAGGAGACTTCAACACACCACTCACCCCAAAGGATAGATCCACCGGGCAGAAAATAACTAAGGACACGGAAGCACTGAACAACACAGTAGAGCAGATGGACCTAATAGACATCTATAGAGCTCTACATCCAAAAGCAGCGGGATATACATTCTTCTCAAGTGCACATGGAACATTCTCCAGAATAGACCACATACTAGGCCACAGAAAGAGCTGCAGAAAATTCCAAATGATCGAAATCCTAATAACCACCTTTTCAGACCACAAAGGCATAAAACTAGAAATAAACTGTACAAAGAAAGCAGAGGCTCACAAACATATGGAGGCTTAACAACGCGCTCCTAAATAGTCAATGGATCAATGACCAAATCAAAATGAAGACGCAGCATTATATGGAAACAAATTACAACAACTGTAAGCCCCAACTTCTGTGGGACACAGCAAAAGCAGTCTTAAGAGGAAAGTATATAGCAATTCAAGAATATTTTAAAAAGGAAGAACAATCCCAAATGAATGGTCTAAAGTCACAATTATCGAAATTGGAAAAAGAAGAAGAAAAGAGGCCTAAGGTCAGCAGAAGGAGGGACATAATAAAGATCAGAGAAGAAATAAATAAAATTGAGAAGAATAAAACAATAGCTAAAATCAATGAAACCAAGAGCTGGTTCTTCGAGAAAATAAACAAAATAAATAAGCCTCTAGCCAGACTTATTAAGAAGAAAAGAGAGTCAACACAAATCAACAGTATCAGAAACGAGAAAGGAAAAATAACGACATACCCCACAGAAATACAAAGAATTATTAGAGAATACTATGAAAACCTATATGCTAACAAGCTGGGAAACCTAGGAGGAATGGACAACTTCCTAGAAAAATACAACCTTCTAAGACTGACCCAGAAAGAAACAGAAAATCTAAACAGAGCAATTACCAGCAACGAAATTGAAGCGGTAATCAAAAAACTACCAAAGAACAAAACCCCCGGGCCAGATGGATTTACCTTGGAATTTTATCAGACATACAGGGACAACATAAAACCCATTCTCCTTAGAGTTTTCCAAAAAATAGAGAAGGAGGGCATACTGCCGAACTCATTCTATGAAGCTAGCATCACCCTAATACCAAAACCAGGCCAGGACCCCACCAAAAAAGAAAACTACAGACCAATATCCCTGATGAACATAGATGCAAAAATACTCAACAAAATATTAGCAAACTGAATTCAAAAATACATCAAAAGCATCATACACCATGACTAAGAGGGATTCATCCCAGGGATGCAAGGATGGTACAACATTCGAAAGTAAATCAACATCATCCACCACATCAACAAAAAGAAAGACAAAATCCACATGATCATCTCCATAGATGCTGAAAAATCATTTGACAAAGTTCAACATCCATTCATGATAAAAACTCTCAGCAAAATGGGAATAGAGGGCAAGTACCTCAACATAATAAAGGCCATCTATGATAAACCCAAAGCCAACATTATTTTGAACAGCGAGAAGCTGACAGCATTTTCTCTGAGATCGGGATCTAGACAGGGATGTCCACTCTCTCCACTGTTATTTAACATATTTCTGGAGGTCCTAGTCACGGCAATCAGACAAAATAAAAAAATACAAGGAATCCGGATCAGTAAAGAAGAAGTTAAACTGTCACTATTTGCAGATGACATGATATTGTACATAAAAAACCCTAAAGACTCCAAACCAAAACTACTAGAACTGATATTGAAATACAGCAAAGTTGCAGAATACAAAATCAACAAACAGAAATCAGTGGCTTTCTTATACACTAACAATGAACCAACAGAAACAGAAATCAGGAAAACAACTCCATTCACAATTGCATAAAAAAAAAATACATTGGAATAAACCTAACCAAGGAATTGAAAGACATATACTCTGAAAACTACAAGTCAGTCTTAAGAGAAATTAAAGGGGACACTAACAGAAGGAAACTCATCCCATGCTCGTGGCTAATTAGAATTAATAACGTCAAAATGTCCATCCTGCCCAAAGCAATATACAGATTTGATGCAATCCCTATGAAACTACCAGCAATATTCTTCAATGAAATGGAACAAATAATTCAAAAATTCATATGGAAACACCAAAGACTCCGAAGAGTCAAAGCAATAATTTGAAAGAAGAATAAAGTAGGGGGATCTCACTCCCCAACTTCAAGCTCTACTATAAAGCCATAGTAATCAAGACAATTTGGTACTGGCACAAGAACAGAGCCACAGACCAATGGAACAGACTAGAGAATCCAGACATTAACCCAGACATATATGGTCAATTAATGTTTGATAAAGGAGCCATGGACATACAATGGCGAAATGACAGTCTCGTCAACAGATAGTGCTGGCAAAACTGGACAGCTCTATGTAGGAGAATGAAACTGGACCAATGTCTAACCCCATATACAAAAGTAAACTCAAAATGGATCAAAGACCTGAATGTAAGTCATGAAACCATTAAACTCTTGGAAGAAAACATAGGCAAGAACCTATTAGACCTAAACATGAGTGACCTCTTCTTGAACATATCTCCCCGGGCAAGGAAAACAACAGCAAAAATGAATAAGTGGGACTATATTAAGCTGAAAAGCTTCTCAACGGCAAAAGATACCATCAATAGAACAAAAAGGAACCCTACAGTATGGGAGAATATATTTGAAAATGACACATCCGATAAAGGCTTGATGCCCAGAATATATAAAGAGCACACACGCCTCAACAAACAAAAAACAAATAACCCAATTAAGAAATGGGCAGGGGAACTGCACAGACAGTTCTCCAAAAAATAAATACAGATGGCCAACAGACACAGGAAAAGATGCTCCATATCACTAATTATCAGAGAAATGCAAATTAAAACTACAATGAGGTATCACCTCACACCAGAAAAGACGGCTGCCATTCAAAAGACAAACAACAACAAATGTTGGCAAGGCTGTGGAGAAAGGGGATCCCTCCTACACTACTGGTGGGAATGTAAGTTAGTTCAACCATTGTGGAAGGCAGTATGGAGGTACATCAAAATGCTCAAAACAGACTTACCATTTGATGCAGTAATTGCACTCCTAGGAATTTACCCTAAGAATGCAGTAATCAAGTATGAGAAAGAACAGTGCACCCCTATGTTTATCACAGCACTATTTACAATATCCAAGAATTGGAAGCAACCTAAATGTCCATCGACAGATGAATGGATAAAGAAGATGTGGTACATATATACAATGAAATACTACTCAGCCATAAGAAAAGGGAAATTCCTACCATTTGCAGCAACATGGATGGAGCTGGAGGGTATTATGCTCAGTGAAACAAGCCAAGCGGAGAAAGAGAAATACCAAATGATTTCACTTATCTGTGGAATATAAGAACAAAGGAAAAACTGAAGGAACAAAACAGCAGCAGAATCACAGAACTCAAGAATGGACTAACAGGTACCAAAGGGGAAGGGACTGGGAAGGATGGGTGTGTAGGGAGGGATAAGGAGGCTGAGAAGTAGGGGGGTATTAAGATTAGCATGCATGGTGGTGTAGGAGAAAAGGGAGGGCTGTACAACACAGAGAAGGCAAGTAGTAATTCTACAACATTTTGCTATGCTGATGGACAGTGACTGTAAAGGGGTTTATAGGGGGGACCTGGTATAGGGGAGAGCCTGGTAAACATAATGTTCGTCATGTAAGTGTAGATTAGAGATACCAAAAAAAAAATAAATAAAACAGGCAGTTCCTGTGTGGTAACATCCAATGAGTTCTACAAAAGGGTATAAAGGGCATATAAAAGTGTAGGCAAAAGATCTGTTTGTGTTTATACAGAGGATCAAAGCCTAATTGGGCTAACCCGAAAATGAACTAAGATTCGATATTGAAAAGAACTTCCAACATCAGCACTCTCTGGAAGACTCATACCAGATGATGATCATCAAAAAACCCCAAAAAAGATCCAAACGGAGCTACAGCTTAGATGCACTCATCCCACCAGTTCCTGGATTTGCCATGGGAATGAAGAAGGAGATATCTAAGCTGGCCTGTGCAAACAGTAAACAACAAATTTGACTGGATCTATACAGTTGGAACTCAACCAAGAATTAGTAGTGCAAATTGTAGTGCTCCAAAATCATACAACTATAGACTATTTACTGTTAAAAGAACATAAGGGATGTGAACATTCCCCAGGAATGGGTTGTTTTAATTTTTCTGATTTCTCTCAGACTGTTCAAGTTCAGTTGGACAATATCGACCATATCCTAGATAGGTTTTCACAAATGCCTAAGGTGCCGAACTGGTTTTCTTGGTTTCACTTTAGGTGGTTGGCAATTACAGGTATGCTTTGGTTATGTAACTATCCTCCTATTATGTTAAAGTGTGAGCACAATTTAAGTAGTAGCTTAAAACCTATACATGCTGAAGTTACTCTACAAGAAGATATGTCAAAGAAATAATCAATCTTCCCATTTTTTCTTCCGCCTACTATTTCTATAGCTTTACTCCTTCCTTCCTAATTACAATCCTTAAATAGAATTCGTGCTTCATATCAAAGTTACCGAGTATCATAATTCTTCCAAGTGTTAAAGATTCCTCAAGACAAATGCTGGGCATAGAATCTACAGGGTATAAATATGCAAAGAAATAGAAAGCAGCCATTTCAAACAATAAGGCTTCTCTCTCACAAACCAATTTTACATTTCCCTGTATGGCTCCAGAAGATGAGTGGTTAGCCAGAGACGGGTAAGATTCCTCAAGGGAGGAAAAACCTAAGACAGGCACAGTTGCAGGGGGTTCATTAGGTGAGAAATTGGGGATCAACAGAGGTGAGGCTTAGAACCTCACCCCCCCTGTTCTAAGAGAAATCTGCATACGTGGATGTTTTATTGCCCTTGTCTAGCTTGGATTAACACATAGTCTACAGGCATACACCTGATCATCTACATTTTCTCTCTTACAACACTAAACTATGTTTTCTACCTTTATCTTGTATCTACATACCACTTCAGCATTTTATTTTAAAAAATAATAATAAAGAGAGAAATGTGGTATTCACATATAAATCAAGTATGAAAATCAAATGAGTATTCATATTTGAACTGACTGTTTATAGTTCATAATGCATGAGCAAAAATGAAAGTTTCTGTGATGACTGCCCTTGTACTGTTCACCATGTAACTTATTCACTATGTAAGAATTTGTTCTCCATGTAAGAACTTGTTTGTTATGCCTAAGAAGATTGGAGACTGACAAAAATTACGCTTGGTGTGGATTAATTATTGTGCATTGAGCATTGACTCCCCTATACAGAATTTTATTGTTGTTAACAACCATTTGATCTATAAATATGAGAGATGCCCTCACAAACAAAAGAAAAAAAAACCGTACACACTTTCAGTTGTAAAATAAATAAGTAACCGGGATGTAATGTATAGCATAAGGAATATAGTCAAAATATTGTAACAACTTGGTATGGTGATAGCTGGTACCTAGAATTATCATGGATATAAATGTTAAATCACTATGTTGTACACCTGAAACTAATGTAATGTAATACTCTGTGTCAACTACCCTTCAATAAAAAATTAATGTCTACAAAAAAAAATAGATGTATCAGATAGATGAAAGATATTCATAGATTAGATGAATAGATTGACAGAGATTGTAGAAAGATAAGATATATATAGATGACAGATGATAGACTAGATAGAATAGATGATATAGGGAGGTTAGATTAGACAGATAGATGATAGATAGATACAGAATTATGAACTGAATTTTTGGTCCCTCACCTCACAATCTTAGGCTCCTCTAACCCCCCGCCGCCACCACACACACACACAAGTTCATATTTGAACTGAGACAGGGTTGAAGACCTAACCCCCACTGTCATAGTACTGGGAGGTGGGACCTTTGGAGGTAATTGGGTTTGGAAGATATCATGAGGGTTTGGGTGGAGCTGCCATTATGCAATCAGTGCTATTAAGAGGAACAGAGGACAGAGCTTTCTCCCTAGACCTTGTGAGGACACAGCAGGGATGTGGCCATATGCAAGCCAGAAGAAGGGACCTCACAAGGAACTGAACCTGCCTTCGTCTTGGACTTCTGCTTCCAGAATGGTGAGAAATCAGTATCTATAGATGAAACCCCCACTCAATGACACTCTGGTAATCAGCTTGAGTAGACAAACATAGATATGTAGGTAAACAGAGACGCACTTAGATGATGGATGGAGAGAACCTACGCATAGATATATGTGCTTAGGTGTCTGCATAGGTATCTGTGTCCAACCACCTCTTCACTTTGAAGTCTGCTCCGTATGAGGGGAACACCAGAAGCACAACTTATGCTCGTTTCTTTTTTAAGTGTGGGCTGCAGTTTCCTATAACTGCGGTCTCCGTTAACTCTCAGCCATGTGTGTGTGTCTGTGCGTGTGTGTGTGTGTGTGTGTGTGTGTACACCACTGCCCCTATCGGTCTACAATCACAGGAGATGCAAAAGTAACAAAGGAACGCAGGATAGGGCAAACATCTTGCAAACTATGACCAGAAAGAATAAAATTTTCCACTACCCTCTGGGGATATCTTTGCAGGGTGTTTCTATGCAATTTTAGAAAGATATTGCTGGAAATGTTGCTTGGAACACTCTGAACCATCAAGTTAGTTAAGTTAATAAGTTAGTAAAGGAGAGCAGCAAAGAGCACAAACGGTGTGTCTCCTATGTATCAGGCCAAGGTGTACAGGCTTTAATTCTACTACACCACTTCATCAGACCATGGCTGACGTGGGATGACCTTATGCACCACCTTCATCTGTGAGTAAAAAGTTACTTCAGAATCACCTCCCTTAATATAAAATAAATAAGTGAGGGGACATAAATATTCCTAGAATTCCTGACACCATCACCCAACTCTTTTTGCTCAGCGCTCTTTTCATACGAACGGAAACATAGCTCTCAAAGCTTCTATTCCATTACAGATAGACCTCACATCTAAATGCCTAAATGAACTGAAACTCCACCTACACCTTGACAGCAGAGGGGAGCAGTTTCCCCAAATGCTAGCTGGCCTGCCACCTCAGCAAGACCATGGGCCACCGGCCCACAAGAGCCTCACGGGTCACCACAAGGCAGTTCCCTTAACCAGTGACTACAAGCATGCTCTCTGGAGATGGGCCACCAAGCAGGGCCACCGAGGTGACATCGGGGCATGGGCAAAAGGACCTACTATTGGGCATGCATCTGCCTTGGACCCCACAGGCAAACCAGTGTGCTCCCTGCATGGGGACTTGGATATTCCCTGCAACTCACACAGCCACCACAGCAGGAACGGCCCAGGGGCAGAGCATCCGGAGGGCCCTGGCTCGCACATGTTCAAGAGACCTGCCCGCCAACCACACCATCCAAACCCAGAAGACTTGTGCCACCTATGCAGGAGAAGTTCCCCCCCAAGGCCACTTCTCTCAAGACCCAAACACACAGCTAACTCACATAAACAAACACAAGGAATTGAGACTGAGAAGGACACAGAGGAATCAAAGTGCACCTAGTGACAGAACGTTGACATAGTGAGAAAGCAGATACATAGACAGACAGATGATTGATACATAGATTGGACTGATATACATACATATAGATGATAGTTTAATTAGATAGATATACCGATGATAGTAGATGTTAGATCATAGATAGATAGACGACAGATAGATAGATTACATAGATAGATAAAGAGATAGGTAGGTAGGTATATAGGAAAACATCATAGTAAACAAAGCTGTCTTTCAATCAAGACAATCTACGTCCTCCCTTACAGGAGACCCACTTGAGAGCCAAGGACAGAGACAAACTACAAGACAAAGGGGCGGGGACAGGTACCCTACACAAGTGAAACTGAGAAACAAACAAACAAACGGATTCGGTTTGAGTTACCAGAGACAGTCAGTAGATAATAGCTCTATCTAGCCAGCATGAATTATTTTTGTTTGGTTTCAGCAGTGCCCAGCCATAGATTTAGTGGTGCAGCAAAGTCCTTCTCATTTTCTCTCTCCTCAAGAACTGAACTTGCTGTAAAAATATGCGTCTGTGTCTTTGAAATCAGTGCGTTTTATGATGTTCACGAATGTAATGAAGCAATAACCAGATAAAGAGGGAAGTTTGGTCACTCAAATATACACTTCACCCCACAACACACTCTTTGCTCCCGAATGAACATGTCTAGAAATTGGTGTTCCTTTTTATTTGTCAATCAGTCCTATCAGCAGTGATCATGCCGATGTCCCTCAAACATGGTGGTGAGCCAAGCACCAAGTTTAATTTCTGTGAACAACAGGCCCATAGGATCAATTCTTGTGGTCTTCAGGGAGCACTTAGTCAATGAATGTGGCTAAATACAGTCAGCCAGTGAGAAGAAGTTTAAGAGGATACAGACAAAGGTTCAAGTCCCTGCACCACCATTTCATGGTTTTGTAGGTACACGCTGCTGACTCGACCTGCAAGTGTCTCGGTGAACCCAGTGCTCTCCCTACGGCCTAGTTACCTTGCAAGATTTTTGGAAGCATAATGTAGGGAAGTGACATAGGATATGTTGTTAACTGTTCTGTACACAAGGTCAGACGGGCATACCAAAAGATGATTGATTGATTGATAGACAGATAGATAAGTAGATAGATAGACAGACAGACGGATAGATAGATATCGGTACATATCAATTAACGTAAAGGTATTGCTCATAACCCGGAGAGCAATGGTGAAAGCACATAGCAAAACTACCGACAAAAGAGAAGACAGAAATCCAGTTTAAAAAGTTCAGTAAGCATCCGTAAGAAGAAAACAAGTCCTATCATTTGCAACAACGTGGATGAAGCTAGATGGTATTATGCTCAGTGAAAAATGCCAGGAGGAGGAAGACAAGTACCAAATGATTTCACTCATGTGTGGAGTATAACAACAAAGAAAAACTGAAGGTAAAAAACTGCAGCAGACTCACAGAATCCAAGAGTGGACTAACAGTTACCAAAGGGAAAGGGACTGTGCAGGATGGGTGGAAAGGGAGGGATAAGGGTGGGGAGAAAGAAAGGCGGCATTAGGATTAGTATGTATAATGTGCGGGGTTGGGGGAGCATGGGGAGGGCTGTACAACACAGAGAAGACAAGTAGTGATTCTACAGCATCTTACTACCCACTGATGGACAGCGACTGTAACAGGGTGTGTGGGGGGACATGGTGAAGGGGTCTACAGCATCCAACTACGCTGATGGACAGCAACTCTAACAGGGTTTTTTGGGGGGACTTGGTGTACTTGGTGATCATAATGGTCTTTGCATGATTGTAGATTAATGATAACAAAAAAATTTTTTAAGTGCAATAAGGACACAGCTCTCAATTCTCAGAATAAAATTACAAGCTCTGATTACTCCAATCAAAAGACACAGGGTTAAAAGAAGGGATGAGAACTCAAGACCACCTACGTGCCCCCTTACAGGAGACTCACTTGAGATCCAAGGACGAAGAAAAACTACAAGTTGATCGGGTGGGCTCAGGTACACTAGACAAGTGAAACTGAGAAAAAGAAAAGAAAATAGATGTGCTGATGCGATTAAAGACGGTGGCTCACGTGTCAGGAGAGGCGGAAACCTCCTCCCAAAACCAAAACCACATACATATGTACTATATGGAAATAGACCAAGTACACCAAATTCTGGAAGAGCAACAGGGTAGAACGGTGCTTGCGGCAGGCTGTCACATCAAGGAGAAATGTGACGTACAGCTCTGGAGATGTGCTCTGGGAGCATGAACCAACCGTACACGTGCTGCGCTCTGGAGGATCGGTTTGTTTGAAAAGCAAAGACAGGCAGAACACTTCGAGAGACTTGAGATTCCAGCCACTTGTGGGACAACACATGGATCTACATCCGGCCTCTGTGGGACAAAAGAAATGCGGACAGTCTGAGAGACTTCTTAACAGCGAGAGAACAGCTTAAGGGGCAAGGCTTCCACAGGGCTTGCTGCACAGGAGGAAGGACAGGTGCGCCAAACTGACTGTGTGCACTATGGCCTGCCAGCGGGGGAGCTTTCAGGAGCTCCGGGAACTCCATCCCCCTGGCTGGCCTCGCAGCTCCGAAGCCCCTTACCGTGATGTGACTGGTACACGGCCTGCCTCCCCGCTGGCGGCAGCCTGCAAAATGGCAGCCTCCACCTACGGTAGCTTCTCCCTGCATGCTCTGTAAACTGGCCCTGGCAGTGGAGACGGGCAGTGCGGCCAGGAAGCAGGAAAGACCTCTTTCCTCCTCGCATGGGTGTTCACCGGCACCGCTCCCCTGTGACCCCTGCTGACCCCACAAGGACTGAGCATCTCCAGAGTGTAAAGCTTCTGGGAGCTAAAGGACGCCACCTACAAATGTGAACCTTCAAAGGATTCTGGTAACTGGACTCAAATCAATCTTCCTGAGAAAGAGATCTCAAAATAAACATCAGTAGCATGCTCAGGGAGCTACAGAAAATAAAACGTTCCCTGTCTCTCGAGCGCAATTCTCTCTCTCTCTCTCTCTCTATCCCAGGAGCGCTGCTAAGGCCCTGTTCTGAGAGGGGTGCTGCGACAGCCCAGCAGGAATGGCACAGCTCTAGGTTCCACCCAGGCCAGTGCCAGGACAGTCAAACAAGGGCTCTGACTGAACTGCAAATTGGGACGCCACATATCTAACACCACAGGAAAGACAACAGTGTCACATCCTAGCCTTCCCATCAATGGCTAGAGACTGCGTGGCTCCACCAATACCAGGTGACCTCAACACCCTGGGTTATTCTAAATGGCAATCTTTTTTTGCTATGACCCTTGAAAGCAGCACATGGAAAGATAAACCCTACCAGTGTCCACACCACCTCACCCCTCAGTTTTATCCTAGATGTTCCTGCATCACATTTCTACTCTTCGATCCAGTTTTATTGGCTGGTTTATGTTCTGGGAAAGAAAATATTAGTCAGATAAGGAATTAAGTGGTACTGGGATCAGTATGATTCCGTTTGAGTACCATAATTAGAGCCAAAAGACATCCTTCAGTATGGGAGAATATATTCACTGATGACATATTTGATAAGGAGTTGCATCCAAAACATGTATCAAAAGCTCACGAACCTCAACACACAAAAGCAAATGAATCCAATTACAAAATGGGCAGAGGATATGAACATACACTTCTCCACAGAAGCAATTTCAGGTGTCTGACAGGCACATGAAAAGACGATCCACATCGCTAACCATCAGAGAAATGCACAATATATCCACAATGGACTATCACCTCACACCAGTTAGGATGGCCACCACTGAAAAGACAGACAACAACAGATGTCGGCAAGGGTGTGGAGAAAGGGTAAAACTCCTACACTGCTAGCGGTAATGTCAGTCAGCTCAACCATTGTGGAAAGCAGTATGGAGGTTCCCCCAAAAAAACAAAGAACAGAAATAACATTTGAAAAAGGAAATCCTTTCATAGGAATTTACCCTAAGATTGCAGGAGCCCAGTTTGAAAGAGACAGATGCAGCCCTTTGTTGATCGCAGCAGTATTTACAATACCCAAGAAATGGATGCAACCTAAGTGTCCATTAGGAGATGAATTGATAAAGTAGAAGTGATACATACACACTATGGAATATCATTCAGCCATAAGAAGAAAACAAATCCTACCACCATTTGCAACAACACGGGTGGAGCTAGAGGGTGTTATGCTCAGTGAAATAAGCTAGGTTGAGAAAAACAAGTATCTAAGGATTTCACTCCTCTGTGAGGTATGTGAACAAAGGAAAAACCGGAAGGAACAAAACAGCAGCAGACTCACAAAACCTAAGAATGGACTAAAAGTTACCAAGGAAAGGGACCTGGGAGGATGGGTGGGAAGGGAAGGATAAGGGGGTAAAGTGGGCATTACGATCCGCACACGTAATGTATTGGGTGGGGGGCCACGCGGATTGCAGTATAACACTGAGAAGACAGGTAGTGATTCTATAGCATCTTAATACATTGATGGACAGCGAATGTAATTGGGAGCGGAGAGTGGACTTGATAATTGGTGGGAGGGGTGAGCAGGGGGAGTCTAATAACCATAATGTTGCTCATGTAATTGTACATTACTGGCATCAAAGAAAAAAAAAGTGATTCTGTTTGAATGCCCAGAGAGACAGTCAGTAGAAAATAGTCCTTCCCGCCACCGTGGCTTCTTTCTGTTCGGTTTTGGCAGTGCCCAGTCATAGATTCAGTGGTATAGCGAGGACCTTCTCATTTTTTCTCACCTCAACAACTGAATTGCTGTAATAATATGCTTCTGGGCTTTTGAATTCAGTGGATGTTTTGATGTTTACGAATGTGAAGAAGCAATAACCATGTACCGAGGGAAGTTTGGATGCTCAACCGAGCACGACACTCCACAAAACAGTCTTTGCTCCCTTCTGCTCCCGTCTAGAACTCGGTGTTCCGTTTTACCTGTCCCTCCATCTATTAGTGGTGACGTGGATGTCCCTCAAACATGGTGGTCAGCAAAGCACCAAGTGTACTCTTCTGTCTTCTACAGACCTGTGGTACAGGTCCTCCCAGAGGAAAAGCACAAGCAGCGGGAGAAAACCCAAAGACGATGAAATAGAAGATGGTACAGTACAATGAAAACTGACACAAGGGACGTCTGAGACCCATACGTAATTCCGTCAGAGGAACGAAAGCAGCTGCCACCATACAACAAAACTACACCACTATGGAGAAAGCAGAGGCAGAGAACAAGAAGAGTTCTGGAAATTACCCCATTGGGTCAGAGAGAGGAGTCATCACAGCAGCAGCAGTAGCAGCTGGGGCCTGTACCACATTCTCTGTACTCATCGCCGTTAAAGATAAGGTTGTGGGCTCGGCTCGCTGGGTCTCTCCCTAAGCACCTGGATGCATACTCAGTGGGAACTGAGGGGTCGTCAGTAGAATCTCACCCGCATTAATGTTCTGCACGGTCTGGAACATAACGAATGGTTGGCAGAGGAGCGAGAGACACCAGGTACCACTGAACGGGCAGCTGAGCTTTGAAGCCGAGTCCAGTCATTCACTGCCACCACTGCTCGACAGATCCCGTGAAGCGAAGTATGATGTGCACGAGCTGACACACCCACATTTGATAAAGGAGGTTCTCACCAAGTACGGAGAAGGGAGAGGAGGGCACGCCTAAGTGAGAGTGCACGGGAAGCCTCCAAAAGGAGGTGACTAGAGAAGAGGGTCTTCAACGATCCATGTTCTTCTGCTGCGGTGAAATGTCTTCAAAACCAGAGGAAAGAGGTGGGAACCCACAGAGGAAATAATTCAGAAATGAAAAGGCACGAGACAGGATCTTTTCATTGAGCAGGGAGCTTGGCTCATAGGGATGGAGATGTAGACAAAGTGAAGGCCAGACCGTGATTTGGGGCTGGAGATTATCACATTTTATTCTGTAACAATATCAGTGCTTACAAAGTGAAGCAGTGAGCAAGCAGGGCCTAGGTCCACCAGGAAAGACCTGAGAAACTAGAAGCAGGGTTACTGACACGGGACACGAGCTTCACAGGTTATAATATGAAGGATGAACAGTCAGGATCGGGAATGGACATGCTGAGTGCTGAAGGAAGGTGAGGTTTCCCCTCAAGCTTCCAGCTTGGCTGATGGGCAAGAATGGCGACACCATCGAGACCAAGAGTCTAAAGGAGAAGCATTTTAGAACTAAAAAGTGTTTCCCAGTTTATGTGTTTCGTTATTCACGTACGAGACACAGGCCCCCAAAACTAGATCAGAGGAAAAACCTGGGTGGCTGGGCCCAGTCAGAGTGCTGGATGTGGCTATGCTGTGACGCGGTGGTCCCTGACCTATGCTTTCTGTGAGAAGCAAAGAAAGAACCTTCGTGCTAGCTAGAAAGGCAAGTCATGGGTTCTGCGCAATCCTCAGAAGTAAGCCACCTGCCTGGCCATGGCCGAGAAGGCATGCCTGGCTCCAGGAGTCCCAGAGAAGCTGGTAAGGCCGGGGAGAGAGTTGGCCGGGCCCCGGGCAGAAACTGGGTGGATCCACGCCAGGCCGTGAGCAGGCCCTGGCGTCCGGGAGCGCGGTGGTGTGGGGGCAAGGCACTAGCCACCCGCCGCACTCTGAGTACCGAGCCCATGAAGAGAATGCTCCCTGGCGGTCTGAGCTCATACAGGCACTGGCATTGCAGCCCTCGACGGTCTGCATGGTGACCTCGTTTTTCTGAACACCTTCACGGCCCTCAGCGGGCAGTCCCGGGGGCTAGGGATTCTACTGGAGTAATCCTTGGGGTCGCACCGTTGCCTTGGCCCATTGTCTCCTCTGGGCAGGGCCGGTGTGCTTAAGTCAGTGGGGGCGTGGTGATGTGGACCCTGGGTGTCATCACACACGGCTCAGGCAAATTTGTGATGCGTCCCCTGGCTGACATACATACCAGGCACTCCCTAGCTGGGCAGCTCATTGCCTGCTTGGCCTGAGAAGGAGTTAGTGGCAAAGGAGACCCTCTCCCTAGCTTCAGACACTTTCCTCGGATCATTTGGCGCACACCACAACCCATTTTTCTGTGTGGACTCTTTCCTCCTTACTAAGGTTCATGCCCCACCCCACCTGCCGCCTCCCCAGCGCCACCTTTTTCACCCCACAGTCCTGCCCTTCCCCTGGGCGCTGCCCCCTACCCCTCATGCCAGGGAGCACCCTGCACCTGCCCACTGCCCTGGTCACAGTCTGTTCAAAAGGGATCCTGTGCCTTTAGCACCTGGCTTTCCCACTTTTTCCAGCATACTTCCCACTTCCATGGGGAGCAGTCCTGGGCCTCTGGACCATCCTAGGCTTCCAGTAAAAGGCTGGAGAGAGACCACCCAGACGAGCTCCTGCTCTGCAGGGCACACTGGCACCACTACCAGCCCGCCTCGAGTTGTCCTGCCTCTGGAAAACCAACTTCTAGAGGCAGCCAACAGACAAGGCCTAGGTCAGCAGATGCGCCGACACAAGTGCTGGCTCTGACGCTCTGGACGAGCCAATGGACATGACGCTAACACCGCTGGCCATCATCTTCCAGTCTCCCCCTACCCCACACGAGGCCGTGGGCAGCATAATCGCCGGACACCTGTGTGCCTCAGACGAACACCACGCGGGCGGTCGTCGTCTGGTCTCCCCTGGCCCCATATGATGCCATGGGAGGCACAGCTGATGGCCTCGAACCTAACCCTAACTTGGCCTCCGACACGGTGGGCACGCCACAGCCCTTGCCAACAGCACTTACAGGTCTCCCCCGCCTCCAGACAAGGCATATATCCTCCTATCCATTTAAAAAAATCTTTCCCACATCATGTGTGTATATTATATATTCACACTAAACCCTGCTCTTGCTAGTATGCCTCTGCTCTCTTTACTCTTTGACTCGGCGACAGAGGAAGAACACACATACGTGAGTGATAATGTTCTGAGCCACACTTAACAATGCAACGTGTTCCATGCCCCAGTGACTGGGATGTGGAAGTAGCCGCATTTTATGACTGTGCGTGCTCACTGCGAGGTCTGCGTGCTGAGCGTTTAATGGATGACAACACAGGGGGAGGCAAGTCCAGAGGAAGGAGACCGGGTTGGCTTATGTGGCCCCTTCCCTCTCCTCTCCCACTGCTCTGAGCTCACTGGAGGCTAGGGAATCCCTGCTGTGACACAGGAAACCACTCTTATCATTTTGGATTTAAGCATGTTTAATTCTGTATTTGTGTGCCTTGTGTAAATTAAGACTTTGCCCGATCATCCTCACACATTTGCACTTCCCCATGAGAGAACAGATTTGGCATCTAGGTCCTGGAGCCGGGAGTAACGACAGAAGGACGTGCTTCTGCCTGCTGTGTGATTATTGAAAATTTTTTTCGCTTTCTTAGAATTTATCAAGTAGCTTAGTAATATCAGGAAAGGTCTTCTTTAATGACTGCCTGGCCTGACTTTAACCTAAATTGCTAACATGTCAAACCACGTTGGGTTACAACTGTGCCCACTTCTCGCTGACCCTACAGTCTTCAAGGTCTCCACCAGAATTAATACACGCAGAATTCCTAACCTGTGAAGACCACGTTCTAGTTGGAGGGGAAGAAAGAGACAATGAACATCTGTAAGTGTTCCAGTAGCTTAGCCAGTAACAAACACTATGAAGAATAAAAAGCAGGATATGGAGGACTGATATTATAGGCAGAGAGAAACAGGGCTTTTAAAATAAACAGTGGACAGGGTAAGCCTCACCAGGGAGGTGTGACTTGAACCATCTAGAAGGAGGTGACAGAACCAGGTATCTGAGGGAAAAGCATTCCATAAAATGGGATAAATTACTGAAAAAGCCAAGAGGAAGGAAACTTGTGGTTTTCAGGGAGCAGTCAGTCAAAAAATGTGGCTAGAATACCGTCAGCAAGGAAGACAAAGAGGACCGGGGACAGAGATATGTGTTGAAGTCCCCGCAGCACCATTTACTAGCTTTGCAGTCACACGCTGATGACTCGATGTCCAAATGTCTCGATGAAACCAGTGCAGTCTGTCTTCAGGGCCTAGTTACCTTGCAGACTTTTGGAAACATAAGTAGAGAAGTGACATATAAGAAAACTTGTGAACTGTTCTGTACATAAGGATAGATGGGTAGACAAAAAATGATAGATAGGACAGATAGACAGAAAGATAGATGACAGACCAGATAGGATAGATGATAGGTATGGATAGATTGAATAGATGATAGATAGATAGATAGATAGATAGATAGATAGATAGATAGATAGATAGATAGATGATAGATAGATAGATAGATAGATTGATAGATAGCCAGCTATTTTAGATAGTCATGTTGTTAACAGTTTGTAAGGCTACAGCCACTGAAGGGAGGAGCGAGCACGTCGGACACGGACACTGATGATGTGCCTATGTCTCTGGCTGCTGCCCCCTCCCACATGGGTCACTGATGATGTGCCGAAGTTCTTGGCTGTTGCCCCCTCCGAAACTGATAAATACGCCTTGGGAAATCCAATCCTCGTGCTGCTCTAAATCTATGCTCTGCCTCCACTTACCTTCTTTAAAATATCGCTGCCTGTCTACTTAAGTGTGAATTCCCCAGCCTCCATTTTTATAGACTGGGGAAATCTCGCCCGGGTATTTGCGTTCAAATAATCTACCGGGCCAATTGTTGCCTCTCTTCACGTGCTTATTTTAGCAAAAATTTATCTTACACTGTTCTGTAAATAAGGATAGATGGGTACACAAAAAGATGACGACAGGTAGATGACAGAAAGATGACAGGTGATAGGTGATACATTAGAAGAAGATACATTAGATAGATAATAGATATTCATAGATTAGACGAATAGATTAACAGAGATGACAGATAGATAAGATAAATATAGATGATGGATGATAGACTAGATAGGATACATGATATAGGTAGCTTAGATTAGACAGATAGACGATAGATAGATACAGAGTTATGAACTGAATTTTTGGGCTCTCACCTCACCATCTTCCGCTCCTCCTAATCCCCCGCCGCCACCACACACACACACACACACACACACACACACAAACACACACAAGTTCACATTTGAACTAAGTCAGGGTTGAAGCCCTAACTCCCACTGTCATGTTATTTTGAGGTCGGGCCTTTGGAGGTAATTAGGTTTGGAAGAGATCATGAGGGTGTGGGTGGAGCTGCCATTATGCGATCAGTGCTATTAAGAAGAACAGAGGACAGTGCTTTCTCCCTCGACCCTGTGTGGACACAGTAGGGATGCGGACGTATGCAAGCCAGAAAAGGGACCTCACCAGGAGCTGAACCTGTCTTGGTCTTATACTTCTGCTTCCAGAATGGCGAGAAATCAGTGTCTATGGATGAAGTACCCACTCAATGACACTTAGGTTATCAGCTCGAGTAGACAAACATAGATATGCACGTAAACAGAGACGCACTTAGATGATGGATGGAGAGAGCCTACGCAGACATATATTTTCTTAGCTGTTTGCATAGGTATCTGTGTCCAACCACCTCTGCACTTTGAAGTCTGCTCCCTATGGGGGGAACACCAGGAGCACAACTTATGCTCGTTTCTTTTTTAAAGTGTCGGCTGCAGTTTCCGCTAACTTTGGATTCCATTAACTCTCAGCCATGTGTGTGTGTCTGTGCGTGTGCGTGTGTGTGTGTACACCACGGCCACGATCGGTCTACAATCACAGTAGATACAAAAGTTACAAAGGAACACAGGATAGGGCAAACATCTTGCAAATTATGACCAGAAAGTGTAAAATTTTCCACTAACCTCTCGGGGTATCTTTGCCAAGTGTTTCTATGCAATTTTAGAAAGATCTTGCTGGAAATGATGCTGGGTCCACTCTGAAACATCAAGTTAGTTAAGGTAATAAGCCAGGAGAGGAGAGCATCAAAGAGCACAAACGGTGTGTCTCCTATGTATCAGGCCAAAGTGTACAGGCTTTAATTCTACTAAACCAATTCATCTCACCTTAGCTGACATGGGATGACCTTATGCACCACGTCCATCCGTGAGTAAAAAGTTTCTTCAGAATCACCTCCCTTAACAGAAAATAAATAAGTGTGGGGACATAAACATTCCTAGAATTCCTGCCACCAACACCCAACTCTTTATGCTCAGCACCATTTACATACGAACGGAAACATAGTTATCAACGCTACTATTGCATTTCAGATAGACCGCACTAACATCTAAATGCCTAAATGCACTGAAACTCCACCTCAGGGGAGGTGGAGGGGATCAGTTTCCCCACAAGGTAGCTGGCCTACCACCACAGCAAGCACATGGGCCACCGGCTCACAAGAGCCCCGCGTGTCACCAAAAGGCAGTTCCCTTAACCAGTGACTACACGCAGGCTCTGTGGAGATGGACCACCAAACAGGGCTGCCGAGGTGACATCGGTGCACAGGCAAAAATAACTACTACTGGGCAAGCACCTGCCTCGGACCACACAGTACAGCCAGGGTGCTCCTTGTGTGGGGCCTCGGATATGCCCTGCAGCTCACGCAGCCACCACAGCAGGAACGGCCCTGGGGCAGAGCAGCTGGAGGGCCCTGGCCAGCACAGGTTCAAGACCCCAGTGCGCCAACCACACCATCCACACCCAGGAAATTCGTGCAACCTACGCAGGAGAAGATCCCACCGAAGACCACTCCTCTCAAGACCCAAACACACAGCTAACTCACATAAACAAACACAAGGAATTGAGACTGAGAAGGACACAGAGGAATCAAAGTTTACCTAGTGACTGAACGTTGACAAAAGTGAGAAAAGATACACAGACAGATGATTGATACATAAATTGGATTGATATACATACGTATAGAAGATAGATTAATTAGATAGATATACAGTTGATAGTAGATATATGATAGATCGTAGGTAGATAGAAGACAGATAGATAACAGGGAGATAGATTACATAGATAGATAAAGAGATAGGTAGGTAGGTAGGTAGATAGGAAATCATCATACCTAACAAAGCTATCTTTCAATCAAGACCATCTACGTGCTCCCTTTCAGGAGACTCACTTGAGATCCAAGGACAGAGAAAAACTACAAGGTGAAGGGGCGAGGACAGGTACCCTACAGAAGTGAAACTGAGAAACAAACAAACAAATGAATTCTGTTTTAGTCCCCAGAGACAGTCAGTAGAAAATAGCCGTATCGAGCCACCGTGTATTCTTTTTGTTTGGTTTTAGCAGGGCCCAGCCATAGATTTAGTGGTACAGCAACGTCCTTCTCATTTTTTCTCACCTCAACAACTGAATTGCTATGATTATATGCATCTGGGCCTTTAAAATCAGAGGGTTTTATGACGTTCAAGAATGTAAAGATGTAATAACCACATACAGAGGGAAGTTTGGACACTCAACTAAACATGTCACACCACAACACACTCTTTGCTCCCAAATTCTCTTGTCTAGAAATTGGTGTATATTTTAATATGTCCCTCTCCCTATCAGCGGTGATCATCCAGTTGTCCCTCAAACATGGTGGTGAGCAAAAAACCAAGTTTACTTTCCTGCGGACAACAGGCCCAGAGAAAGGATACATATGGTCTCCAGGGAGCACTTAGTCAATGAAGGTGGCTAAATACAGTCAGCAAGCGAGAAGGAGGTAAAAGAGGACAGAGGACAGAGATACGGGTTCAAGTCCCTGCACCACCATTTCCTGGTTCTGTAGGTACACATGGCTGACTCGACCTGCAAGTCACGGTGAACCCAGTCCTCTCCGTACGGCCTAGATAATTGTAAGATTTTTGGAAGCATAACGTAGGGAAGTGACATAGGCTCTGTGGTAAACTGTTCTGTACACAAAGACAGATAGGCAGACAAAAAGATGATTGATTGACAGATAGATAGATAGATAGATAGATAGATAGATAGATAGATAGATAGATAGATAGATAGGTAGGTAGGTATGTAGATAAATAGATAGATAGACAGGTGGATATTTATAGGTACATATCAATTAACATAAAGCTATTGCTCATATTAAGGAGAGCAATGGTGAAAGCATATAGCAGAACTACAGACAAAAGAGAAGACAGAAAACCAGTTTAAAAAGTTCAGTAAGCAGCCGTAAGAAGAAAACAAATCCTACCATATGCAACAACGTGGATGGAGCTAGAGGGTATAATGCTCAGTGAAATAGGGCAGGCGGAGAAAGACAAGTACCAAATAATTTCACTCATGTGTGGGGTATAAAAACAAAGAAAAACTGAAGGAAAAAAATAGCAGGAGACTCACAGAAGCTGAGAGTGGACTAACAGTTACCAAAGGAAAAGGCACTGGACAGGGTGGGTGGGAAAAGAGGGATAAGGGCGGGGAGAAAGAAAGAGGGCATTAGGACTAGCACATATAATGTGTGGGGTGGGGGGAGCATGGGGAGGGCTGTACAACACAGAGAAGACAAGTAGTGATTCTACAGCATCTTACTACATGCTGATGGACAACGACTGTAACGGGTTGTGGGGGGGAACATGGTGATGGGGTCTACAGCATCCAACTACGCTGATGGAAAGCAACGGTAACAGGGTTTTTGGGGGGCTTGGTGTACTTGGTGATCATAATGGTCTTTGCGTGATTGTAGATTAATGATAACAAAACAATTTTTTAAGTAGAGTAAGGACACAGCTCTCAATTGTCAGAAAAAAAATGACAGGCTTTGAGTGCTCCAATCAAAAGACACAGGGTTAAAAGAAGGGATGAAAACTCTAGAACACCTACTTGCTCCCTTACAGGAAACTCATTTGAGATCCAAGGACGAAGAATAGCTACAAGTTGAGGGGTTGGGAACAGGTACCCTAGACAAGTGGAACTGAAAAAAAAAGAAAAAATATGTGCTGATGGTATTAAAGAACGTGGCTCACGTGCGAGGGGATGTGGAAACCTCCTCCCAAAACCAAAACCACATACATATGTACTATATGGAAATAGAACAACTACACCAAATCCTGGAAGAGCAGCAGGGAAGCACGCTGCTGTGGCAGGCTGTCACCTCAAGGAGAAGTGTGACGTACAGCCCTGGAGATGTGCTCTGGAGCACGAACCTACCATTACAAGTGCAGCGCTCTGGACGATCGGTGGGGTTGGAAAGCAAAGACAGGCAGAAGACTTCGAGAGACTTGAGATTCCAGGAACTTGTGGGACAACACAGGGATCCACATCCGGCTGATGTGGGACAAAAGAAAGGCGGACAGTCTGAGAGACTTCAAAACAGCGACAGAACTGCTAAAGGGGGAAGGCTTCCACAGTGCTTGCCTCTCGGGAGAAAGGACATTTGCGACAAACTGCCCAGGTGCACTCTGGCCGGCAGGCGTGGGAGCTTTCAGGAGCTCCGGGCGCTCCATCCTCCTGGCTGGCCGCGCAGCTCCGAGGCCCCTTACCGTGCTGTGACTATTACACGGCCTGCTTCCAAGCCAGCACCGGCCTGCAAAACGGCTGCCTCCACCTACGGCAGTTTCTCCCTGCGTGCTCCGCAAACTGGCCCTGGCAATGGAGATGGGCACTGCGGTCAGGAAGCAGGAAAGACCTCTTTCATCCCGGCGGGTTTGGGCACCGGCACCGCTCCCCTGGGACCCCTGTCATCACTGCAAGGGCTGAGAATCTAAAGAGAATAAAGCTTCTGGGAGCTAGAGTGCACCACCTACAAATATGAACCTTCAAAGGAACCTGGTAACTGGACTCAAATCAATCTTCCTGAGAAAGAGATCTCAAAATAAACATCAGGAGCATGCTCAGGTAGCAACAGAAAATAAAAGTGTCCCTCTCCCTCGAACGCAATTCTCTCTCTCTCTCTCTATCTCCCGGGAACGCTGCTGAGGCCCAGCAGGAAAGGCAGAGCTCTCAGGTCCACCCCGGCCGTTGCCAGAACAGTCAAACAACGGCTCTGACTGAACTGCAAATGGGGTCGCCACACGTCTAACTCCGCAGGAAAGACAACAGTGCCGCATGCTAGACTTCCCATCAATTGCTAGAGGATATGTGGCACCACTGATACCAGGTGACGTCAACACCCGGGTTCATTTCCTTGGGAATCTTTTTTCCCTATGACTCTTAAAAGCAGCACATGATAAGATAGAGCCTAACAGTCTCCACACCACCTCACCTCTCAGTTTTACGTTAGATGTTCCTGCATCACAGCTTCTGCTCTTCATTCCAATTTTATCGGCTTGTTGGTGTTCTTCAAATAAGGAATAATTAGTCAGATTTGGAATGAAGTGGTAGGGGGTTTAGTAAGATTCTTTTTGACCACCATCAGTAAACCAAAAGTCATCCTTCAGTATTAGAGAATATATTCACTGATGAGACATTTGATAAGGCGTTGCCATCCAAAACATGTGTCAAGAGCTCACGAATTTCAACACACAAAAAGCAAACGAATGCAATTACAAAATGGGCAGAGGATATGAACAAACACTACTCCACAGAAGCAATTTCAGGTGGCCAGAAGGCACATGAAAAGATGCTCCACATCGCTAACTATCAGAGAAATGCACATTAATCCACAGTGGGGTATCACCTCACACCAGTAAGGATGGCCACCACCCAAAAGACAGACAACAGATGTCGACAAAGGTGTGGAGATAGGGGAACCCTCCTATACTCCTGGTGGGAATGTCAGTCACCTCAAACATTGTGGAAAGCAGTATGGAGGTTCCCAAAAAAAACCAAAGAACAGAAATAACATTTGACCCAGGAATTCCTCTCCTAGGAATTTACCCTAGGTGTGCAGGAGCCCAGTTTGAAAGAGACAGATGCACCCTTATGTTGTTTGCAGCACCATTTACAATACCCAAGAAATGGAAGCAACCTAAGTGTCCATCAGGAGATGAATGGATAAAGAAGTGGTCGTACATACACTCTATGGAATATCAGTCAGCCATAGGAAGAAAACAAATCCTACCACCATTTGCCACAACACGGAAGGAGCTAGAAAGTGTTATGCTCAGTGAAATAAGCCAGGTGGAGAAAGACAAGTATCCTAGGATTTCACACCTCTGTGAGGTAATGGAACAAAGCAAAAACGGGAAGGAACAAAACAGCAGCAGACTCACAGAACCAAAGAATAAACTAACAGGTACCAAAGGGAAAGGGACCTGGGAGGATGGGTGGTAATGGAGGGATAAGGGGGTATAGGGGGCATTACGATCTGCACACATATTGTAGGGGGTGGGGTCCACGGTGATAGCAGTATAACACACAGAAGACAGGTAGTGATTCTATGGCATCTTACTACATTGACGGACAGCGACTTTAAAGGTATGAGGGGAGCGGACTTTATTATGGGGGGGAGGGGAGAGGAGGGGGAGTCTAGTAAACATAATGTTGCTCATGTAATTGTACATTACAGACACACACACACAAAAAAGTGATTCTGTTTTAGTGTCCAGAGAGACAGTCAGTGGAAAATAGCCCTTCCCGTCACCGTGGATGCTTTCTGTTCGGTTTTGGAAGTGCCCAGTCATAGATTCAGTGGTACAGTGAGTCCCTTCTCATTTTTTCTCACCTCAACAACTGAGTTGTTGTAATAATAGGCGACTGACCTTTTAAAATCAATGGATTTTATGATGTTTACGAATGGTAAGAAGCAATAACCAGATACAGAGGGATGTTTGGATGCTCAAACGAACACGTCACTCCACAACACAGTCTTTGCTCCCAACTGCTCCCATCTAGAACTCGGTGTTCCTTTTCACCTGGCCCTCCTCCTATCAGTGGTGACGCCGATGTCCCTCAAACATGGTGGTGAGCAAAGCGCCAAGTTAACTCTTCTCTCTACCACAGGCTTGTGGTACAGGTCCTCCCAGAGGAAAAGCACTAGCAGCGGGAGAAAACCCAAAGACGTAGAAATAGAAGATGGTACAGTACAATGAAAACTGACAAAAGGGACTTCTGAGACCCTTACTTAATTCCTTCAGAGACACGAAAGCAGCCGCCCCCATACAACAAAACTACACCACTATGGAGACAGCACAGGCAGAGAACAAGAAGGGATCTGAAATCTTACGTCACTGGGACAGAGAGAGGAGTCATCACAGCAGCAGCAGCTGGGACATGCCAAACACACTCTGCCCTCATCGCCATTATAGATAAGGTTGTTTGCGCAGCTCGCTGGGCCTCTCCCTAAGCACCCGGAGGCATACACAGTGGGGACTGAGGAGTCGTCGTTGGCATCTCGCCCGCATTTATGTTCCGCACGGTTTGGAACATAACGAAAGGTTGGCAGAGGAGCAAGTGGCATTAGGTACCAATGAACGGGTAGCTGAGCTATGAAGCTGAGTCCAGTCATTCACTGACACCATTCTTCAACAGATACTGTGACTCGAAGAGTGATGTGCACGAGCTGACACACTCGCATTTGATAACAGAGATTCTCACCAAGTACGGAGAAGGGAGAGGAGGGCACGAATAATTGAGTGTGCACGGGAAGCCTCAAAGGGGAGGTGACTAGAGAGACGGGACTTCAACGATCCATGTTCTTCTGCTGTGGTGAAATGCCTTAAAAACTAGAGGCAGAAGGTCGGAATCCCCAGAGGAAATAATTCAGAGATGAAAAGGCATGAGACAGGATCTTTTCAAGGAGCAGGGAGCTTGGCTCATAGGGAAGGAGATGTAGACAAAGTGAAGGCCAGACCGTGAGTTGGGGCTGGAAAATTTCACATTTTATTCTGTAACAATGTCAGTGCTTCCACAGTGAAGCAGTGAGCAAGCAGGGCCTAGGTCCACCAGGAAAGACCTGAGAAACTAGAAGCAGGGTTACTGACACAGGACACGAGCTTCACAATTTATAATATAAAGGATGAACAGTCAGGATCAAGAATGGACAGGCTGCCTGTTGAGAGGAGGCGAGGTTGCCCCACAAGCTTCCAGCTTGGCTGATGGGCACGAATGGCAATGCCATCAAGGCCAGGAGTCTAAAGGAGAAGAATTTTAAAAATAAAAACTGTTTCCCAGTTTACTGTGTTGTGTTATTCACATATGAGACCCAGGCCCCCAAAACTAGATCAGAAAGAAAATCTGGGCGGCCGAGCCCAGTCAGAATGCAGGATGTGGCTATGCTGAGACCTGGTGGTCCCCGACCTACGCTTTCTGTGAGAAGCAAATGAAGAACCTTCGCGCTAGCTAGAAAGGCAAGTCATGGGGTCTGCGCCCTCCTCAGAAGTCAGCCACCTGGCTGGCCATGGCTAAGAAGGCATGCCTGGCTCCAGGTGTCCCAGAGAAGCTGGGAAGTCCCGGGAAAGGGCTGGCTGTGCACCCGGCAGCTTCTGGGTGGCTCCACGCTGGGCTGTGAGCAGGCCCTGGCCTCCGGGTTCGCAGGAGTCAGGAGTGCAAGGCACTTGACGCCCGCAGCACTCCGGGTGCCAAGCCCATGCAGAGTGGGCACCCGTGCAGGCTGAGCTCTGACAGATGCGGGCACTGCAACCCTCGACGGTCCGCAAGGTGGCGTCATTGGACCAAACACCTGTACGGCTCTCAGCGTGCAGTCCCAGGGGCTAGTGATTCTACTGGGGTTGTCCTTGGGGCCGTGGCGTGTCCTTGGCCCATCGTCTCCTCTGGGTGGGGCCAGTGTGCTTATGGCAATTGGCGCGTGGTGATGCGGTTCCTGGGTGACGTTACAGAGGCCCAGGCCGCTTTTTGATGTGTCCCCTGGTGACATACATACCAGGCTCGCCCTAGCTGGGCAGCTCAGTGCATGCTTGGCCTGAGATTGAGATAGTTGCAAAGGAGACCCTCTCCCTAACTTCAGACCCTTTCCTCGGATCATTTGACGCACACCACAACCCATTTTTCTGTGTAGCCTCTTTCCTCCTTCCTAAGGTTTGTGCCCCTCACCACCCGCTGCCTCTCCAGCACCACCTTATTTGCCCGCCGGTCCTTCCCTTTCCCTGGGCGCTGCCCTGCACGCCTCCTGCCAGGGAGCACCCTGCACCTGCCCACTGACCTGGTCACAGGCTGTTCCACCAGGATACTGTGCCTTTAGCAGCTGGCTTTTCCCACATTTCCCAGCAGACTTCCCACTTCCTTGGGGAGCAGTCCGGGCCTCTGGATCATCCTGGGCTCCCAGCAGACTGCTGGAAAGAGACCACCCAGACGAGCTCCTCCTCTGCAGGGCACACAGGCACCACTACCAGCCCGCCTCGAGTTGTCCTGCCTGTGCAACATCACCATCCAGAGTCAGACAACAGACTAGTAATTGGGCAGCACAAGCACCGGCCCGATGGATGGCTCTGATGCTCAGGACGAGCCGATGGACCCGACGCCACCATTGCTCGCCATCATCTTCCGGTCCACCTGGCCCCGTACGATGCCATGGGAAGCACCAACTTCGACCCGAGGGCCGACAATGACGCTCGAGATGAGCCCATGGACAGGACACCACCCTCGATGGCCGTCACCTTCTGGTGGCCCCCGGCCACGAATGTGCCCATGGGCAGTACCACTGCCGGACTTCTGTGCAACCCAGGCACCCATCACTTGGGCAGTCTTCGTCTGGTCTCCACTGGACCCATACGATGCCATGGAAGGCACAGACGACGGCCTAAGCCCTAGCTGTAAATCAGCCTCGGACCCGATGTTCTAGGCTACCGCCCTCGGGAAAGGCACCTACAACTGCCCCCGGCCCTAGACAAGGCACAGGGCAGAACAAGCGCCGGCCCAAAGGCTGACGCTGACGCTCAAGATAAGCCGATGGGATACGACAGCCCCCTCGATAGCTGTCATCTTCCGGTCTCCCCAGCCCCACACGAGGCTGTGGGCAGCACGACCGCTGGCCTCCTGTGCACCTTACACAACCACAACACGGGCGGTCATCGTCTGGTCTCCCATGGCCCCATACGATGCCGTGAGAGGCACAGACGATGGCCTCGGCCCTACACGTAAGTCAGACTCGGACCAATGGGCACGCCAACGCCCTCGGTCAAGGCATCTATAACTGCCCACCAGCCCCAGACAAGGCGCATGTCAGCACAAGTGCCGG
This sequence comes from Manis pentadactyla, assembly GCF_030020395.1. Lineage (NCBI taxonomy): Eukaryota > Metazoa > Chordata > Mammalia > Pholidota > Manidae > Manis > Manis pentadactyla. The sequence goes on from NW_026644615.1 coordinate 56,011, forward strand.
CCCGAAGGCTGATGCTGATGCTCAAGACGAGCCGATGGGACATGACACACCCCTTGATGGCCGTCATCTTCCGGTCACCCACCAGCCCCACACAAGTCTGTGGGCAGCAGCACCTCCGGCCTCCTGTGCACCTCAGACACCCACCAAGTGGGCAGTTTTCATCCAATCTCCACTGGCCCCACATGATGCCATGGGAGGCAGAGACGACGGCTGAGGACCTACCACCAAGCCGGACTAGTACACAATGGGCATGCCACCGGCATAGGGAATTGCAACTACTCTTCACCCCGGGGCCCAGATGATGCAACGGGCAGAACATGCACCAGCCCGAAGTTTCACTCTGACTGTCAAGACGAGTCAATGGGCATGCCACCGTCGTTTGCCATCATCTTCCGGTCCCCACCGGGCCCCACAGCAGGATGTTTGATTCACCACTGCCAGCCTCCTGCGCACCTCAGACAACCACCACGCAGGCGGTCATCGTCCTGTCTCCCTTGGACCCACACTATGCCATGGGAGGCACAGACGACGGCCATGGCCCTACCGCCAAGTCAGACGATGACCCGATGGGCACACCACCAACCTCGGAAAAGGCACCTAAAATTGAACCCTGGCCCCAGACAAGGCCATGGGCTGTACAAGCGCCAGACATAAGGCAGACGCTGATGCTCTTGACGAACCAATGGAAATGACGCCGCCCTGGCTGGCCGTGATCTTGCAGTCCCCCCGGCCCCACACGAGGCCGTGGGCAGTACCACCGACGGCCCGAAGGCTGCCAATGATGCTCGAGTCGAGCCGATGGACACGACACAACCCTCGATGGCCGTATACTTCTGGTCACCCCCGGCCCCTCAGGACGCCGTGGGCGGCACCACTGCCGGCAATCTGCGTGCCTCAGACACCCACAGCGTGGGCGGTCATCCTCCGTTCAGCCCTGGACCCATACGATGCTATGCGAGGCACAGCCGACCGCCTCAGATCTTCACCTAACTCGGCTTCCGACCCGGTGGACATGCCACAGCCCTTGCCAATGGCACCTACAGGTCTCCCCCAGCTCCAGACATGGCCTATGTCCTCCTATCCATTTAACAAAATCTTTCCCACAATATGTGTGTATATTATATATTCACACTAAACCCTGCTCTTGCTAGTATGCCTCTGCTCTGTTTACTCTTTGACTCGGCGACAGAGGAAGAACACACATAAATGAGTGATAATGTTCTGAGCCACACTTAACTATGAAACGTGTTCCATGCCCCAGTGACTGGGATGTGGAAGTAGCTGCATTTTATGACTGTGCATGCTCACCGCGAGGTCTGCATGTTGAGCGTTTAATGGATGACAACCCAGGGGGAGGCAAGTCCACAGGAAGGAGACCGGGTTGGCTTATGTGGCCCCTTCCCTCTCCTCTCACACTGCACTGCTCTGAGCTCACTGGAGGCTGGGGAATCCCTGCTGTGACAGAGGAAACAACTCATCATTTTATTTTTAAACATGTTTAATTCTGTATGTGTGTGCCTTAAGTAACTTAAGACTTTGGCTGATCATCCTCAAACATTCCCACTTCCCCACGAGATTAGGGATTTCGCATCCAGGTCCTCGAGTCTGGAGGAACGACAGAAGGAAGTACTTCTGCCTGCTGTGTGATTATTGAAAATTTAAGCTTACTTAGAATTTATGAAGTAGTTTAGTAATATCAAAAAATGTCCTCCTTAATGACTGCCTGGCCTGACTCTAACCTAAACTGCTAACATGTCAAACCACGTTGAGTTACAACTGTGCCCACTTCTCGCTGACCCTAGAGTCTGCAGGGTCTCCTCCAGACTTAATACACGCAGAAATCCTAACCTGTGAAGACCACGTTCTAGTTGGAGGGGAGGAAAGAGACAATGAAAATCTGTAAGCTTTCCGGTAGCTTAGCCAGTAACAAACACTATGAAGAATAAAAAGCAGGATTTGGAGGAATGAGATTATAGGCATAGAGAAGCAGGACTTTCAAAATAAACAGTGGACAGGGTAAATCTCACCAGGGAGGTGGGACTTGAACAGAGTAGCAGGAGGTGACAGAACCAGGTATCTGAGGGAAAAGCATTCCATACAATGGGATAAATTACTGAAAAAGCCAAGAGTAAGGATGCTTGTGGTCTTCAGGGAGCAGTCAGTCAACAAATGTGTCTAGAATACTGTCAGTAAGAAGGGCAAAGAGGACCGGGGACAGAGATATGGGTTGAAGTCATCGCACCAATATTAACTAATTTTGTTGTTGAACGCTGTTGACTCGATGTGCAAATTTCTCGGTGAACCCAGTGCAGTCTGTCTCTAGGGCCTAGTTACCTTGCAGGCTTTTGGAAACATAAGTAGGGAAATGACATATAAGCCAACGTGTGAACTGTTCTGTGCATAAGGATAGATGGGTAGACAAAAGGATGATGATAGATAGGACGGACAGACAGATAGATGGATGACAGATTAGATAGGATAGATGATAGGTATAGATAGATAGAATAGATAGATGATAGATAGATACATAGAATACATAGATAGATAGATGATAGATAGATAGATAGATAGATAGATAGATAGATAGATAGATAGATAGATAGATAGATAGATAGGTAGATAGATAGTCATGTTACATAGCCATGTTGTTAACTGTTTGTAAGGTTGGGGGCACTGATGGAAGGAGCGAGTACGTCGGAGAGTAATGATGTGACAATGTCTCTGGCTGCTGAACCCTCCCATATGGGACACTGCTGATGTGCCAAATTTCTTGGCAGTTGCCCCTCACAATCTGAAAAATATGCCATTTGCTAGCCAATCCTCGTGCTGCTGTAAATCCAAGCTCTGCCTCCCCCTACCTTCTTTAAAATCTCACTGCCTGTCTACTTAAGTGTGAATTCCCCAGCCTCCATTCCTATAGACTGGGGATATCTCGCCCTGGTATTTGCGTTCAAATAAGATACCGGGCACTTTATTTCCTCTCTTCACCTGCTTATTTCAGCTAGAATTTATCTTACACTCTTCTGTACATAAGGATAGATGAGTAGACAAAAAGATGACAACAGGTAGATGACAGATAGATGACAGTTGGTAGATGATAGATTACAAATAGATACATTAGATAGATGATAGATATTCAGAGATTAGACGAATAGATTGACAGAGATGAAAGATAGATAAGATATATACAGATGACAGATGTTAGACTAGATAGGATAGATGATATAGGTAGGTTAGATTAGACAGTTAGATGATAGATAGATACAGAGTTATGAACTGAATTTTTGGGCCCTCACCTAACCATATTCACCTCCTCCTAACCCATTGTTCCCACCACACACACACACACACACACTCACACAATTTCATATTTGAACTGAGTCAGGGTTGAAGCCCAAAACAACTCTGTAATCGTATTGGGAGGTGGGTAATTTGGAGGTAATTAGGTTTGGAAGATATCATGAGGGTGTGGGTGGAGGTGCCATTATGCAAACAGTGCTATTAAGTGGAACAGAGGACAGAGCTTTCTCCCTCGACCCTGTGAGGACACAGCAGGGATGCGGCCGTATGCAAGCCAGGAGAAGGGACCTCACAAGGAACTGAACCTGCCTTGGTCTTGGACTTCTACCCTCAGAATTGGGAGAAATCAGTGTCTATGGATTAAGCCCCCACTCAATGACACCCTGTTTATCAGCTTGAGTAGACTAACATAGATATGTAGGTAAACAGAGACGCACATAGACAATAGATGGAAAGAGACTACGCATTGATATCTGTGCTTAGGTGTCTGCATAGTTATCTGTGTCCAAACATGTCTGCACTTTGAATTCTGCTCCCGATGGGGGGATCACCAGGAGCACAATTTATGTACGTTTCTTTTTTAAATTGTGGGCTGCATTTTCCGATAACTGGGGTCTCTGTTAATTCTCAGCCTTGTGTGGGTGTCTGTGCGTGTGCATGTGCGTGTGTACACCACTGCCCCAATCGGTCTACAATCACAGGAGACTCAAAGTAACAAAGGAATGCAGGATACGGCAAACATCTTGTAAACTATGACCAATAAGAGTAAAATTTTCCACTAGCCTCTGGGGATATCTTTGCCAAGTGTTTCTATGCAATTTTAGAAAGATCTTGCTGGAAATGTTGCTGGGACCACACTGAACCGTCAAGTTAGTTATGTTAATAAGCCAGGATAGGAGAGAAGCAAAGAGTGCCTTCGGTGTGTCCCCTATGTATCAGGCCAAGGTGTACAGGATTTAATTCTACTACACCACTTCATCTCACCATGGCTGACGTGGGATGACCTTATGCACCACCTTTATCCGTGATTAAAAAGTAATTTCAGAATCACCTCCCTCAACAGAAAATAAATAAGTGCGGGAACATAAACATTCAAAAATTCCTGCCACCATCACCCACCTCTTTATGCTCAGTGCCTTTTCATACGAACGGAAACATAGCTCTCAATGCTACTATTCCATTTCAGATAGACCTCACTCACATCCAAATGCCTAAATGCACTGAAACTCCACCTCCACCTTGACAGCAGAGGGGAGCAGTTTCCCCACAAGCTAGCTGGCCTGCCACCATAGCAAGGCCATGGGAAACTGGCATACAGGAGACCCGCATGTCACCAAAAGGCAGTTCCCTTAATCAGGGACTACACGCATGCTCTCTGGAGATTGGCCACCAAGCAGGGCCATGGAGGTGACATTGGTGCACAGGGAAAAATCCTACTACTGTTCATGCACCTGCAAAAGAACCCGCATTCCAGCCAGGGTGCTCCCTGCGTGGGGCCTCGGATATGCCCCGTAGCTCACGCAGGCGCAACAGCAGGAAAGGCCCAGGGGCAGAGCATACGGAGGGCTCTGTTAAAGAGCCCAGCCCGCCAAGCACACCATCAACACCCAGCAGACTCTTGCAATCTACGCAGGAGAAGTTCCCACCCAAGGCCACTCCTCTCAAGACACAAACACACAGCTAACTCAATTAAACAAACAAAAAATTGAGACTGAGTAGGACACAAAGGAATCAAAGTGCACCTAGTAACAGAACGCTGACAAAAGAGAGAAAACAGATACAAAGACAGATGATTGATACATAGACTGGATTGATATACATACATATAGATGATAGATTAATTAGATAGATACACAGATGATAGTAGATAGATGATAGATCATAGAGAGATGACAGATAGATAGATAGGCAGATAGATTACATAGATAGAAAAAGAGATAGGTATTTAGGTAGATGGGAAAGAATCATACAAATCAAAGCTATGTTTCTCTCAAGACCATCTACGTGCTCCCTTAAAGGAGACCCAATTGAGATACAAAGACACAGACAAACTACAAGCCGAAGAGGTGGGGACAGGTACCCTACACAAGTGAAACTGAGAAACAAACAAACACACAAATGGATTCTGTTTGAGTCCCCAGAGACAGTCAGTACAAAATAGCCCCATCTGGCAAACGTGAATTCTTTTTATTTGCTTTCACCACTGCCCAGCCATAGATTTAGAGCTGCAGCAACATCCTTCTCATTTTCTCTCACCTCAACAACTGAATTGCTGTAATAATATGGGTCTGCGCTTTTAAAATCATTGCTTTTTATGATGTTCATGAATGTAAAGAAGTACTAACCATCTAAAGAGGGACGTTTGGACGCTCAAATAAACAATTCACTCCACTACACACTCTTATTTCCCAAATGCTCCTGAAAAGAAAAAGGTGTTCCTTTATATTTGTCCCTCCACCTATCGACAGTGATCACACCGATGTCCCTCAAACATGGTGGTGTGCAAAGAAACAAGTAAACTTTCCTGTCGACAACAGGCCCAGACGAAGGATACTTGTGGTCTTCAGGGATCACTTACTCACTGAATGTAGCTAAATAAAGTCACCAAGCGAGCAGGAAGATAAGAGGACAGAGGACAGAGATACGGGTTCAAGTCCTTTCACCTCCATTTACTGGTTTTGTAAGCACACTCTGCTGACTCTACCTGAAAGCGTATCGGTGAACTCAGTGCTCTCCTTATGGCTTAGTTACCTTGCAAGGTTTCAGGAAGCATAATGTAGGGAAGAGACATAGGCTATGTTGTTAACTGTTCTGTACAGAAGGATAGATGGGCAGACAAAAAGGTGATTGATTCATAGATAGATAGGTAGACAGACGACAGATGAAAGAAAGATAGATAGGTACATAGACCGATAGATGATAGACATCATAGGTAGATGATAGGAAGATAGATAGATATATAGAAAGATAGATCCATAGATACATACATACATACTTACATACATACATACATAGATAGACAGACAGACCGTTAGATTGATAGATACAGATACATATTGATTGACACAAAGCTATTGTTCAAAAATAGGTGTTGAATGGTGAATAACATAGCTCATCTGCAAACAAAAAGGAAGAATGACCCTACCTGAAAGCGTATCGGTGAACACAGTGCTCTCCTCATGGCTTAGCTACCTTGCAAGATTTCTGGAAGCATAATGTAGGAAAGAGACATAGGCTATGTTGTTAACTGTTCTGTACAGAAGGATAGATGGGCAGACAAAAAGGTGATTGATTCATAGATAGATAGGTAGACAGACGACAGATGAAAGAAAGATAGATAGGTACATAGACCGATAGATGATAGACATCATAGGTAGATGATAGGAAGATAGATAGATATATAGAAAGATAGATCCATAGATACATACATACATACTTACATACATACATACATAGATAGACAGACAGACCGTTAGATTGATAGATACAGATACATATTGATTGACACAAAGCTATTGTTCAAAAATAGGTGTTGAATGGTGAATAACATAGCTCATCTGCAAACAAAAAGGAAGAATGAAATCCAGTTTAAAATTGCAGTAAGCAGCCTTAAGAAGAAAACAAACACTACAATTTACAATGACGTGGATGGGGCTAGACGGTAGTACGTTCAGAGAAATAGGCCAGGCGGAGAAAGACAAGTACCAAGTGATTTCACTCATGGGTGGAGCATAACAACAACGAGAAACTGAAGGAAAAAAACAGCAGCATTCTCACAGAATCCGAGAGTTGACTAAAAGTTACCAACAGGAAAAGGACTAGGCAGGGTGAGTCTGAAGGGAGGGATAAGAGTGGGGAGAAAGAATAGTGGTAATTGGGATTAGCATGAATAATGCGTTGGGTCGGGTGTGCATGGGGAGTAATGTACAACACAGAGCAGACTAGTAGAGATCATATAGCATCTTACTACTCACTGATGGACAGCGACTGTAACGGGGTCTGTGGGGACTGACATGGTGAAGGGAACCACAGCATTCAACTACGCTGATAGACAGCGCCTAAAGAGGTTTTACGGGGGGACTTGGTGAAGGGGGGAGCATAGTAAACATAATGTACTTCTCGTGATTGTAGATTAATGATAAAAAAATTTGTAAGTGCAATAATTGTACAGCTCTGAATCATCAGAATAAAAGGTCATGCACTGAGTGCTGCAAACAAAAGACACAGGGTTAAAAGAAGGGATAAAAACTCAAGACACCTACGTGCTTACTTACAGGAGACTCACTTGAGATCCAAGGACACAGACAAACTACAAGCCGAAGGTGTGTGGACAAGTACCCTACACGAGTGAGACTGAAAAACAAACAATCAAACAAATAGATTCTGTTTGAGTCCCCAGAGACAGTCAGCAGAAAATAGCCCTATCTGACCACCGTGAATTCTCTTTGTTTGGTTTCTGCAGTTCCCAGCGATAGATTTAGTGGTGTAGCAACATACTCCTCATTTTCTCTCACCTCAACAACTGAGTTGCTGTAATAATAAGCATCTGGGCCATTGAAATCAGTGGGTTTTATGATGTTCACGATTGAGAAGATCTAATAACCACCTAAAGAGGGAAGTTTGGACACTCAAATAAACACGTCACTCCACAATGCACTCTTATCGCCCAACTGCTCCTGTCTAGAAATTTGTGTTCCTTTTTATTTGACCCTACAGCCTATCAGCGGTGATAACACTGATGTCCTTCAAACATGGTGGTGAGCAAAGCAACAAGTTTACTTTTCTGTAGACAACAGGCCCAGAGGAATGATACTTGTGGTCTTCAGGGAGCACTTAGTCAATGAATGTGGCTAAATACAAACAGCAAGTTAGAAGGAGATGAAAGAGGACAGAGGACAGAGACACGGGTTCAAGTCCCGGCACAACCATTTCCCGGTTTTGTATTTACACGTGGCGGTCTCGACCTGCAAGGGTCTCGGTGAACCCAGTGCTCTCTCTACAGCCTAGAAACTTTGCAGGATTTTTGGAAGCAAAGTGTAGGAAAGTGATATAGGATATGTGGATAACTGTGCTGTACACAAGGACAGATGGGCAGACAAAAATTGATTGATTGATTGATAAATAGATAGACAGGCAGATAGATAGATAGAGGTACTTATCGACTAACACAAAGCTACTGCTCATTACCAGGAGAGCAATGGTGAAAGCACATAGCGAAACTACAAACAAAAAAGAAGAATGAAATCCAGTTTAAAAAGTGCAGTAAGCAGCCATAAGAAGAAAACAAATCCTTTCATTTGCAATAACGTGGATGGAGGTAGACGGTATTATACCCAGTCAAACAAGGCAGGCGGAGAAATACATGTACCAAATGATTTCACTCATGTGTGGAGTATGATAACAAAGAAAAACTGAAGGAAAAGACAGCAGAAGACTCACAGAACCCGAGAGTGGACTAACAGTTTCCAAAGAGAAAGGGACTGGGTAGCGTTTGTGGGAAGGGACTAATAAGGGTGTGGAAAAAGAATGGGGGCATTAGGATTAGCATGTTTATTGTGTAGGGTGGGGGATCAAGGGTAGGGCTGTACAACTCAGAGAAGACATGTAGTGATTCTACAGCATCTTAGTACATGCTGACAGACAGTGGCTGTAACTGGGATTTGGGGGGGACTTGCTGAAGAGGGTAGACTGGAAAACATGATGTTCTGCATGTGATTGTATATTAATGAGAACAAAGAAAATTTCAAACTGATGTAAGAGCACTGCCCTCAAATTTCAGAGTAAAAGTACAGGCTTTGAGTGCTCATATCAAAAGACACAGGTTTAGAAGAACTGATGAAAACTCAAGACCACCTACGTGCTCCTTTTCTGGAGACTCACTTGAGATCCAAGGACACAGACAAACTACAAGCTGAAGGGGCGGGGACAGGAACCCTATACAAGTGAAACTGAGAAACAAACAAACAAATGGATTCTGTTTGCGTCCCCAGAGAGAGTCAGTAGAAAATAGCCCAATCTAGCCACCGTGAATTCTTTTTGCTGTTTCAGCAGTGCTCAGGCATAGATTTCGTGGTGCAGCAACTTCCTTCTCATTTCCTCTCACCTCAACAAATGAATTGCTGTAATAATAGGCGTCTGCGCTTTTAAAATCATTGCTTTTTATGATGTTCCCGAATGTAAAGAAGTAATAACCATCTAAAGAGGGACGCTTGGACCCTCAAATAAACACTTCACTCCACTACACACTCTTATTTCCCAAATGCTCCTGTCCAGAAATAGGTGTTCCTTTATATTTGTCCCTCCACCTATCAGCAGTGATCACACCTATGTCCCACAAACATGGTGGTGTGCAAAGAACCAAGTACACTTTTCTGTCGACAACAGGACCAGACGAAGGATACTTGTGTTCTTCAGGGATCACTTACTCACTGAATGTGGCTAAATAAAGTCACCAAGCGAGCAGGAAGTATAAGAGGACAGAGGACAGAGATACGGGTTCAAGTCCTTTCACCTCCATTTACTGGTTTTGTAAGCACACGCGGCTGACTCTACCTGAAAGTGTATCGGTGAACACAGTGCTCTCCTTATGGCTTAGCTACCTTGCAAGATTTCTGGAAGCATAATGTAGGAAAGAGACATAGGCTATGTTGTTAACTGTTCTGTACAGAAGGATAGATGGGCAGACAAAGAGGTGATTGATACATAGATAGATAGGTAGACAGACGACAGATGAAAGAAAGATTGATAGGTTCATAGACCGATAGATTACAGACATCATAGATAGATGATAGGAAGATAGATAGATAGATAGAAAGATCCATAGATTCATACATACATATTTACATACATAGATACATAGATAGAACGTTACATAGATAGATACAGATACATATCGATTGACACAAAGCTATTATTCATAAATAGGAGTTGAATGGTGAGTAACATAGCTAATCTACAAACAAAAAGGAAGAATGAAATCCAGTTTAAAATTGCAGTTAGCAGCCTTAAGAAGAAAACAATCACTACCATTTGCAATGACGTGGATGGAGCTAGACGGTAGTACGTTCAGAGAAATAGGCCAGGAGGAGAAAGACAAGTAAAAGTGATTTCACTCATGTGCGGAGTATAACAACAAAGAGAAAGTGAAGGAAAAAAACAGCAGCACTCTCACAGAATCCAAGAGTTGACTAAAATTTACCAAAGGGAGAAGGACTAGGCAGGGTGAGTCTGAAGGGAGGGAGAAGTGTGGGGAGAAATAATAGTGGTAATTGGGATTAGCATGAATAATGCGTGGGTTCGTGTGTGCATGGGGAGTACTGTACAACACAGGGAAGACTAGTAGAGATCATATAGCATCTTACTACTCACTGATGGACAATTACTGTAAAGGGTCTCTGTGGGTGGACACGGTGAAGGGATCCACAGCATTCAACTACGCTGATAGACAGCGACTGAAGAGGTTTTTTGGGGGGACTTGGTGAGGGGTGGAGCATAGTAAACATAATGTTCTTCACGTGAATGTAGATTAATGATAAAAAAATGCTTTAAGTGCAATAAGTGTACAGCTCTGAATCATCAGAATAAAAGGTCATGCACTGAGTGCTGCAAACTAAAGACACAGGGTAAAAAGAAGGGATAAAAACTCAAAACACCTACGTGCTTACTTACAGGAGACTCACTTAAGATCCAAGGACACAGACAAACTACAAGCCGAAGGTGTGTGGACAAGTACCCTACACGAGTGAAACTGAAAAACAATCAAGCAAATGGGTTCTGTTTGTGTCCCCAGAGACAGTCAGCAGAAAATAGCCCTATCTGACCACCGTGAATTCTTTTTGTTTGGTATCAGCAGCTCCCAGCGATAGATTTAGTGGTGCAGCAACATACTTCTCATTTTCTCTCACCTCAACAACTGAGTTGCTGTAATAATAAGCATCTGGGCCATTGAAATCAGTGGGTTTTATGATGTTCACGATTGAGAAGATCTAATAACCACCTAAAGAGGGAAGTTTGGGCACTCAAATAAACACATCACTCCACAATACACTCTTGGCTCCCAACTGCTCCTGTCTAGAAATTGGTGTTCCTTTCTATTTGACCCTCCGTCCTATCGGCGGTGATCACGCTGATGTCCTTCAAACATGGTGGTGAGTAAAGAACAAGTTTACTTTTCTGTCGACAACAGGCCCAGAGGTATGATACTTGTGGTCTTCAGGGAGTTCTTAGTCAATGAATGTGGCTAAATACACAGCAAGTTAGAAGGAGATGAAAGAGGACAAAGGACAGAGACACGGGTTCAAGTCCCGGCACAACCATTTCCTGGTTTTGTAGGTACACGCGGCCGTCTCGTCCTGCCAGGGTCTCGGTGAACCCAGTGCTCCCTCTACAGCCTAGATACTTTGCAGGATTTTTGGAAGCAATGTGTAGGAAAGTGATATAGGATATGTGGTTAACTGTTCTGTACACAAGGACAGATGGGCAGACAAAAAGTTGATTGATTGATTGATTGATAAATAGATAGACAGACACATATATAGATATACGTACATATCGACTAACACAAAGCTACTGCTCATAACCAGTAGAGCAATGGTGAAAGCACATAGCAAAATTACAAACAAAAAAGAATGAAATCCAGTTTAAAAAGTGAAGTAAGCAGCCATAAGAAGAAAACAAATCCTATCAATTGCAATAACGTGGATGGAGGTAGAGGGTATTATGCTCAGATAAACAAGTCAGGCGGAGAACTACATGTACCAAATGATTTCACTCATGTGTGGAGTATGATAACAAAGAAAAACTGAAGGAAAAGACAGCAGCAGACTCACAGAACCCGAGAGTGGACTAACAGTTACCAAAGAGAAAGGGACGGGGTAGGGTTTGTGGGAAGGGAGTAATAAGTGCGGGGAAAAAGAATGGGGGCATTAGGATTAGAATGTATAATGTGTAGGGTGGGGTGTCATGGGTAGTGCTGTACAACACAGAGAAGACATGTAGTGATTCTACAGCATCTTAGTACATGCTGACGGAGAGCGGCTGTAACTGGGATTTGGTTTGACTTGGTGAAGAGGGTAGACAGAATAACATAATTTTCTGCATGTGATTGTGTATTAATGAGAACAAAGAAAATTTCAAACTGATGTAAGAGCACTGCTCTCAAATATCAGAATAAAAGTACAGGCTTTGAGTGCTCCAATCAAAAGACACAGGGTTAGAAGAACTGATGAAAACTAAAGACCACCTACGTGCTCCCTTTCTGGAGACTCACTTGAGATCCAAGGACACAGACAAACTACAAGCTGAAGGGGCAGGGACAGGTACCCTATACAAGTGAAACTGAGAAACAAACAAACAAATGGATTCTGTTTGAGTCCCCAGAGAGAGTCAGTAGAAAATAGCCCAATCTAGCCACCGTGAATTCTTTTTGTTTTGTTTCAGCAGTGCTCAGGCATAGATTTCGTGGTGCAGCAACTTCCTTCTCATTTCCTCCCACCTCAACAAATGAATTGCGGTAATAGTAGGCGTCTGCGCTTTTAAAATCATTGCTTTTTATGATGTTCACGAATGTAAAGAAGTAATAACCATCTAAAGAGGGACGTTTGGACCCTCAAATAAACACTCCACTCCACTACACACTCTTATTTCCCAAATGCTCCTATCCATAAATAGGTTTTCCTTTATATTTGTCCCTCCACCTATCAGCAGTGATCACAATGATGTCCCTCAAACATGGTTTTGTGCAAAGAACCAAGTACACTTTTCTGTCGACAACAGGCCCAGACGAAGGATCCTTGTGGTCTTCGGGAATCACTTACTCACTGAATGTGGCTAAATAAAGTCACCAAGCGAGCAGGAAGTATAAGAGGACAGAGGACAGAGATACGGGTTCAAGTCCTTTCACCTCCATTTACTGGTTTTGTAAGCACACGCGGCTGAACCTACCTGAAAGTGTATCGGTGAACACAGTGCTCTCCTTATGGCTTAGCTACCTTGCAAGATTTCAGGAAGCATAATGTAGGAAAGAGACATAGGCTATGTTGTTAACTGTTCTGTACAGAAAGATAGATGGGCAGACAAAAAGGTGATTGATTCACAGATAGATAGGTACACAGATGACAGATGAAAGATAGATAGATATGTACATAGATTGATAGATGATAGACATCATAGATAGATGATAGGAAGATAGATAGATAGAAAGATAGATCCATAGATACATACATACATACTTACATACACAGATACATAGATAGACAGACAGACCGTTAGATAGATAGATACAGATACATATCGATTGACACAAAGCTATGGTCCATAAAAAGGAGTTGAATGGTGAATAACATAGCTAATCTACAAACAAAAAGGAAGAATGAAATCCAGTTTAAAATTGCAGTAAGCAGCTTTAAGAAGAAAACAAACACTACCATTGGCAATGACGTGGATGGAGCTAGACGGTAGTACGTTCAGAGAAATAGGCCAGGCGGAGAAAGACAAGTACCAAGTGATTTCACTCATGTGTGGAGTAAAACAGCAAAGAGAAACTGAAGGAAAAAAACAGCAGCACTCTCACACAATCCGAAAGTTGACTAAAAGTTACCAAATGGAAAAGTACAAGGCAGGGTGAGTCTGAAGGGAGGTATAAGTGTGGGGAGAAAGAATGGGGGCATTAAGTTTAGCATGTATAATGCGCGGGGTCGGGTGTGCATGGAGAGTACTGTACAACACAGAGAAGACTAGTAGAGATCATATAGCATCTTACTACTCACTGATGGACAGTGACTGTAACGGGGACTTTTGGGGGGGACATGGTGTAGGGGTCTACAGCATCCAACTACGCTGATCGACAGTGACTGAAGAGGTTTTTCGGGGGGACTTGGTGAAGGGGGGAGCATAGTAAACATAATGTTCTTCACGTGATTGTAGATTAATGATAAAAAATATTCTTTAAGTGCAATAAGTGCACAGCTCTGAATCATCAGAATAAAAGGTCAGGCACTGAGTGCTGCAAACAAAAGACACAGGGATAAAAGAAGGGATGAAAACTCAAGACACCTACGTGCTTACTTACAGGAGACTCAGTTGAGATCCAAGGACACAGACAAACTACAAGCCGAAGGTGTGTGGACAAGTACCCTACACGAGTGAAACGGAAAATCAAACAATCAAGCAAATGGATTCTGTTTGAGTCCCCAGAGACAGTCAGCAGAAAATAGCCCTATCTGGCCACCGTGAATTCTTTTTGTTTGGTTTCAACAGTTCCCAGCCATAGATTTAGTGGTGCTGCAACATACTTCTCATTTTCTCTCACCTCAACAACTGAGTTGCTGCAATAATAAGAATCTGGGCCTTTGAAATCAGTGGATTTTATGATGTTCACGAATGTGAAAATCTAATAACCACCTAAAGAGGGAAGTTTGGACACTCAATAAACACGTCACTCCACAATACACTGTTAGCTCCCAACTGCTCCTGTCTAGAAATTGGTGTTCCATTTCATTTGACCCTCCGTCCTATCGGCGGTGATCACGCTGATGTCCTTCAAACATGGTGGTGAGCGAAGCAACAAGTTGACTTTTCTGTCGACAACAGGCCCAGAGGAATGATACTTGAGATCTTCAGGGAGCCCTTAGTCAATGAATGTGGCTAAATACAGACAGCAAGTTAGAAGGAGATGAAAGAGGACAGGGGATAGAGACACGGGTTCAAGTCCCAGCACAACCATTTCCTGGTTTTGTAGGTACACGCGGCCGACTCGAACTGCAAGTGTCTCGGTGAACCCAGTGCTCCCTCTGCAGCCTAGATACTTTGCATAATTTTTGGGAGCATAGTGCAGGAAAGTGATATAGGGTATATGGCTAACTGTTCTGTACAGATGGACAGATGGACAGACAAAAGGATGATTGATTGTGTAATTGATTAATAGATAGACAGACAGATAGATAGATATAGGTACATATCGATTAGCACAAAGCTACTGCTCATAACAAGGAGAGCATTGGTGAAAGCACATTGCAAAACTAAAACAAAAAAGAAGAATGAAATCCAGTTTAAAAAGTGCAGTAAGCAGCCATAAGAAGAAAACAAATCCTATCATTTGCAATAACGTGGATGGAGCTAGAGGGTATTATGCTCAGTCAAATAGGCCAGGCGGAGAAATACATGTACCAAATGATTTCACTCATGTGTGGAGTATGATAACAAAGAAAAACTGAAGGAAAAGACAGCAGCAGACTCACAGAACCCGAGAGAGGACTAACAGTTACCAAAGAGAAAGGGACTGGGTAGGGTTTGTGGGAAGGGAGTAATAAGTGCGGGGAAAAAGAATGGGGGCATTAGGATTAGCATGTATAATGTGTAGGGTGGGGTGTCATGGGTAGGGCTGTACAACACAGAGAAGACATGTAGTGATTCTACAGCATCTTAGTACATGCTGACGGAGAGCGGCTGTAACTGTTATTTGGGGTGACTTGGTGAAGAGGGTAGACAGAATAACATAATTTTCTGCATGTGATTGTGTATTAATGAGAACAAAGAAAATTTCAAACTGATGTAAGAGCACTGCTCTCAAATATCAGAATAAAAGTACAGCCTTTGAGTGCTCCAATCAAAAGACACAGGGTTAGAAGAACTGATGAAAACTCAAGACCACCTACGTGCTCCCTTACTGGAGACTCACTTGAGATCCAAGGACAAAGACAAACTACAAGCTGAAGGGGCGGGGACAGGTACCCTACACAAGTGAAAGTGAGAAACAAAGAAAGAAATGGATTCTGTTTTGGACCCCAGAGAGAGTCAGTAGAAAATAGCCCAATCTAGCCACCGTGAATTCTTTTTGTTTGGTTTCAGCAGTGCTCAGGCAGAGATTTAGTGGTGCAGCAACTTCCTTCTCATTTCCTCTCACCTCAACAAATGAATTGCTGTAATAATATGCGTCTGGGCATTTATAATCATTGCTTTTTATGATGTTCACGAATGTAAGGAAGTAATAACCACTTAAAGAGGGAAGTTTGGACACTCAAATAAACACTTCACTCCACAACACACTCTTTGTTCCCAACTGCTCCTGTCCAGAAATAGGTGTTAATTCATATTTGTCCCTCCACCTATCAGCAGTGATCACGCCAATGTCCCTCAAACATGGTGGTGTGCAAAGGGCCAAGTACACTTTTCTGTCGACAACAGGCCCAGACGAAGGATACTTGTGGTCTTCAGGGATCACTTACTCACTGAATGTGGCTAAATAAAGTCAACAAGCGAGCAGGAAGTATAAGAGGACAGATGACAAAGATAAGAGTTCAAGTCCTTTCACCTCCATTTACTGG
Source organism: Manis pentadactyla (assembly GCF_030020395.1). Classification (NCBI taxonomy): domain Eukaryota; kingdom Metazoa; phylum Chordata; class Mammalia; order Pholidota; family Manidae; genus Manis; species Manis pentadactyla. The sequence goes on from NW_026644615.1 coordinate 72,633, forward strand.
TTTTGCAAGCACACTCTGCTGACTCTACCTGAAAGCGTATCGGTGAACACAGTGCTCTCCTTATGGCTTAGTTACCTTGCAAGGTTTCTGGAAGCATAATGTAGGGAAGAGACATAGGCTATGTTGTTAACTGTTCTGTACATAAGGATAGATGGGCAGACAAAAAGATGATTGTTTCATAGATAGATAGGTAGACAGACGACAGGTGAAAGATAGATAGATAGGTACACAGATTAATAGATGATAGACATCATAGATAGATGATAGGAAGATAGATAGATAGATACTTAGATAGATACATAGATACATAGATAGACAGACAGACCATTAGATAGATAGATACAGATACATGTCGATTGACACAAAGCTATTGTTCATAACCAGGAGTTGAATGGTGAATAACATAGCTAAACTACAAACAAAAAGGAAGAATGAAATCCATTTTAAAAAGTGCAGTAAGCAGCCTTAAGAAGAAAACAAATACTACCATTTGCAATGACGTGGATGGAGCAAGACGGTAGTATGTTCAGAAAAATAGGGCAGGCGGATAAAGGCAAGTACCTAGGGATTTCACTCATGTGTGGAGTATAACAACAAAGAGAAACTGAAGTAAAAAAACAGCAGCAGACTCACAGAACCCGAGAGTTGACTAAAAGTAACCAAAGGAAAAAGGACTGGGCAGGGTGAGTCTGAAGGGAGGGATAAGTGTGGGGATAAAGAATGGGGGCATTAAGTTTTGCATGTATAATGCGCGGGGTCGGGTGTGCATGGGGAGTACTGTACAACACAGAGAAGACTAGTAGAGATCATATAGCATCTTACTACTCACTGATGGACAGTGACTGTAACGGGGACTTTTGGGGGGGACATGGTGTAGGGGTCTACAGCATCCAACTACGCTGATCGACAGTGACTGAAGAGGTTTTTCGGGGGGACTTGGTGAAGGGGGGAGCATAGTAAACATAATGTTCTTCACGTGATTGTAGATTAATGATAAAAAATATTCTTTAAGTGCAATAAGTGCACAGCTCTGAATCATCAGAATAAAAGGTCAGGCACTGAGTGCTGCAAACAAAAGACAGGGATAAAAGAAGGGATGAAAACTCAAGACACCTACGTGCTTACTTACAGGAGACTCAGTTGAGATCCAAGGACACAGACAAACTACAAGCCGAAGGTGTGTGGACAAGTACCCTACACGAGTGAAACGGAAAATCAAACAATCAAGCAAATGGATTCTGTTTGAGTCCCCAGAGACAGTCAGCAGAAAATAGCCCTATCTGGCCACCGTGAATTCTTTTTGTTTGGTTTCAACAGTTCCCAGCCATAGATTTAGTGGTGCTGCAACATACTTCTCATTTTCTCTCACCTCAACAACTGAGTTGCTGCAATAATAAGAATCTGGGCCTTTGAAATCAGTGGATTTTATGATGTTCACGAATGTGAAAATCTAATAACCACCTAAAGAGGGAAGTTTGGACACTCAATAAACACGTCACTCCACAATACACTGTTAGCTCCCAACTGCTCCTGTCTAGAAATTGGTGTTCCATTTCATTTGACCCTCCGTCCTATCGGCGGTGATCACGCTGATGTCCTTCAAACATGGTGGTGAGCGAAGCAACAAGTTGACTTTTCTGTCGACAACAGGATCAGAGGAATGATACTTGAGATCTTCAGGGAGCCCTTAGTCAATGAATGTGGCTAAATACAGACAGCAAGTTAGAAGGAGATGAAAGAGGACAGGGGATAGAGACACGGGTTCAAGTCCCAGCACAACCATTTCCTGGTTTTGTAGGTACACGCGGCCGACTCGAACTGCAAGTGTCTCGGTGAACCCAGTGCTCCCTCTGCAGCCTAGATACTTTGCATAATTTTTGGGAGCATAGTGCAGGAAAGTGATATAGGGTATATGGCTAACTGTTCTGTACAGATGGACAGATGGACAGACAAAAGGATGATTGATTGTGTAATTGATTAATAGATAGACAGACAGATAGATAGATATAGGTACATATCGATTAGCACAAAGCTACTGCTCATAACAAGGAGAGCATTGGTGAAAGCACATTGCAAAACTAAAACAAAAAAGAAGAATGAAATCCAGTTTAAAAAGTGCAGTAAGCAGCCATAAGAAGAAAACAAATCCTATCATTTGCAATAACGTGGATGGAGCTAGAGGGTATTATGCTCAGTCAAATAGGCCAGGCGGAGAAATACATGTACCAAATGATTTCACTCATGTGTGGAGTATGATAACAAAGAAAAACTGAAGGAAAAGACAGCAGCAGACTCACAGAACCCGAGAGAGGACTAACAGTTACCAAAGAGAAAGGGACTGGGTAGGGTTTGTGGGAAGGGAGTAATAAGTGCGGGGAAAAAGAATGGGGGCATTAGGATTAGCATGTATAATGTGTAGGGTGGGGTGTCATGGGTAGGGCTGTACAACACAGAGAAGACATGTAGTGATTCTACAGCATCTTAGTACATGCTGACGGAGAGCGGCTGTAACTGTTATTTGGGGTGACTTGGTGAAGAGGGTAGACAGAATAACATAATTTTCTGCATGTGATTGTGTATTAATGAGAACAAAGAAAATTTCAAACTGATGTAAGAGCACTGCTCTCAAATATCAGAATAAAAGTACAGCCTTTGAGTGCTCCAATCAAAAGACACAGGGTTAGAAGAACTGATGAAAACTCAAGACCACCTACGTGCTCCCTTACTGGAGACTCACTTGAGATCCAAGGACAAAGACAAACTACAAGCTGAAGGGGCGGGGACAGGTACCCTACACAAGTGAAAGTGAGAAACAAAGAAAGAAATGGATTCTGTTTTGGACCCCAGAGAGAGTCAGTAGAAAATAGCCCAATCTAGCCACCGTGAATTCTTTTTGTTTGGTTTCAGCAGTGCTCAGGCAGAGATTTAGTGGTGCAGCAACTTCCTTCTCATTTCCTCTCACCTCAACAAATGAATTGCTGTAATAATATGCGTCTGGGCATTTATAATCATTGCTTTTTATGATGTTCACGAATGTAAGGAAGTAATAACCACCTAAAGAGGGAAGTTTGGACACTCAAATAAACACTTCACTCCACAACACACTCTTTGTTCCCAACTGCTCCTGTCCAGAAATAGGTGTTAATTCATATTTGTCCCTCCACCTATCAGCAGTGATCACGCCAATGTCCCTCAAACATGGTGGTGTGCAAAGGGCCAAGTACACTTTTCTGTCGACAACAGGCCCAGACGAAGGATACTTGTGGTCTTCAGGGATCACTTACTCACTGAATGTGGCTAAATAAAGTCAACAAGCGAGCAGGAAGTAAAAGAGGACAGAGGACAAAGATACGGGTTCAAGTCCGTTCACCTCCATTTACTGGTTTTGTAAGCACACTCTGCTGACTCTACCTGAAAGCGTATCGGTGAACACAGTGCTCTCCTTATGGCTTAGTTACCTTGCAAGGTTTCTGGAAGCATAATGTAGGGAAGAGACATAGGCTATGTTGTTAACTGTTCTGTACATAAGGATAGATTGGCAGACAAAAAGATGATTGTTTCATAGATAGATAGGTAGACAGACGACAGGTGAAAGATAGATAGATAGGTACACAGATTGATAGATGATAGACATCATAGATAGATGATAGGAAGATAGATAGATAGATACTTAGATAGATACATAGATACATAGATAGACAGACAGACCATTAGATAGATAGATACAGATACATGTCGATTGACACAAAGCTATTGTTCATAACCAGGAGTTGAATGGTGAATAACATAGCTAAACTACAAACAAAAAGGAAGAATGAAATCCATTTTAAAAAGTGCAGTAAGCAGCCTTAAGAAGAAAACAAATACTACCATTTGCAATGACGTGGATGGAGCAAGACGGTAGTATGTTCAGAAAAATAGGGCAGGCGGATAAAGGCAAGTACCTAGTGATTTCACTCATGTGTGGAGTATAACAACAAAGAGAAACTGAAGTAAAAAAACAGCAGCAGACTCACAGAACCCGAGAGTTGACTAAAAGTAACCAAAGGAAAAAGGACTGGGCAGGGTGAGTCTGAAGGGAGGGATAAGTGTGGGGAGAAAGAATGGGGGCATTAAGTTTTGCATGTATAATGCGCGGGGTCGGGTGTGCATGGGGAGTACTGTACAACACAGAGAAGACTAGTAGAGATCATATAGCATCTTACTACTCACTGATGGACAGTGACTGTAACGGGGACTTTTGGGGGGGACATGGTGAAGGGGTCTACAGCATCCAACTACGCTGATCGGCAGTGACAGAAGAGGTTTTCCGGGGGGACTTGGTGAAGGGGGGAGCATAGTAAACATAATGTTCTTCACGTGATTGTAGATTAATGATAAAAAATATTCTTTAAGTGCAATAAGTGCACAGCTCTGAATCATCAGAATAAAAGATCAGGCACCGAGTGCTGCAAACAAAAGACACAGGGATAAAAGAAGGGATGAAAACTCAAGACACCTACGTGCTTACTTACAGGAGACTCACTTGAGATCCAAGGACACAGACAAACTACAAGCCGAAGGTGTGTGGACAAGTACCCTACACGAGTGAAATGTAAAATCAAACAATCAAGCAAATGGATTCTGTTTGAGTCCCCAGAGACAGTCAGCAGAAAATAGCCCTATCTGGCCACCGTGAATTCTTTTTGTTTGGTTTCAACAGTTCCCAGCCATAGATTTAGTGGTGCAGCAACATACTTCTCATTTTCTCTCACCTCAACAACTGAGTTGCTGCAATAATAAGAATCTGGGCCTTTGAAATCAGTGGATTTTATGATGTTCACGAATGTGAAAATCTAATAACCACCTAAAGAGGGAAGTTTGGACACTCAATAAACACGTCACACCACAATACACTGTTAGCTCCCAACTGCTCCTATCTAGAAATTAGTGTTCCTTTTTATTTGACCCTCCGTCCTATCGGCGGTGATCACGCTGATGTCCTTCAAACATGGTGGTGAGCAAAGCAACAAGTTTACTTTTCTGTCGACAACAGGCCCAGAGGAATGATACTTGAGATCTTCAGGGAGCCCTTAGTCAATGAATGTGGCTAAATACAGACAGCAAGTTAGAAGGAGATGAAAGAAGACAGGGGATAGAGACACGGGTTCAAGTCCCAGCACAACCATTTCCTGGTTTTGTAGGAACACGCGGCCGACTCGAACTGCAAGTGTCTCAGTGAACCCAGTGCTCCCTCTGCAGCCTAGATACTTTGCATAATTTTTGGGAGCATAGTACAGGAAAGTGATATAGGGTATATGGTTAACTGTTCTGTACAGATGGACAGATGGACAGACAAAATGATGATTGATTGTGTAATTGATTAATAGATAGACAGACAGATAGATAGATATAGGTACATATCGATTAGCACAAAGCTACTGCTCATAACAAGGAGAGCAATGGTGAAAGCACATTGCAAAACTACAAACAAAAAAGAAGAATGAAATCCAGTTTAAAAAGTGCAGTAAGCAGCCATAAGAAGAAAACAAATCCTATCATTTGCAATAACGTGGATGGAGCTAGAGGGTATTATGCTCAGTCAAATAGGCCAGGCGGAGAAATACATGTACCAAATGATTTCACTCATGTGTGGAGTATGATAACAAAGAAAAACTGAAGGAAAAGACAGCAGCAGACTTACAGAACCCGAGAGTGGACTAACAGTTACCAAAGAGAAAGGGACTGGGTAGGGTTTGTGGGAAGGGAGTAATAAGTGCGGGGAAAAAGAATGGGGGCATTAGGATTAGCATGTATAATGTGTAGGGTGGGGTGTCATGGGTAGGGCTCTACAACACAGAGAAGACATGTAGTGATTCTACAGCATCTTAGTACATGCTGACGGAGAGCGGCTGTAACTGGGATTTGGGGTGACTTGGTGAAGAGGGTAGACAGAATAACATAATTTTCTGCATGTGATTGTATATTAATGAGAACAAAAAGAATTTCAAAGTGCAGTAAGAGCACAGCTCTCAAATATCAGAATAAAAGTACAGCCTTTGAGTGCTCCAATCAAAAGACACAGGGTTAGAAGAACTGATGAAAACTCAAGACCACCTACGTGCTCCCTTACTGGAGACTCACTTGAGATCCAAGGACAAAGACAAACTACAAGCTGAAGGGGCGGGGACAGGTACTCTACACAAGTGAAACTGAGAAACAAAGAAAGAAATGGATTCTGTTTTGGACCCCAGAGAGAGTCAGTAGAAAATAGCCCAATCTAGCCACCGTGAATTCTTTTTGTTTGGTTTCAGCAGTGCTCAGGCAGAGATTTAGTGGTGCAGCAACTTCCTTCTCATTTCCTCTCACCTCAACAAATGAATTGCTGTAATAATATGCGTCTGGGCATTTATAATCATTGCTTTTTATGATGTTCACGAATGTAAGGAAGTAATAACCACCTAAAGAGGGAAGTTTGGACACTCAAATAAACACTTCACTCCACAACACACTCTTTGTTCCCAACTGCTCCTGTCCAGAAATAGGTGTTAATTCATATTTGTCCCTCCACCTATCAGCAGTGATCACGCCAATGTCCCTCAAACATGGTGGTGTGCAAAGGGCCAAGTACACTTTTCTGTCGACAGCAGGCCCAGACGAAGGATACTTGTGGTCTTCAGGGATCACTTACTCACTGAATGTGGCTAAATAAAGTCAACAAGCGAGCAGGAAGTATAAGAGGACAGAGGACAAAGATACGGGTCCAAGTCCTTTCACCCCCATTTACTGGTTTTGTAAGCACACTCTGCTGACTCTACCTGAAAGCGTATCGGTGAACTCAGTGCTCTCCTTATGGCTTAGTTACCTTGCAAGGTTTCTGGAAGCATAATGTAGGGAAGAGGCATAGGCTATGTTGTTAACTGTTCTGTACATAAGGATAGATGGGCAGACAAAAAGATGATTGTTTCATAGATAGATAGGTAGACAGACGACAGGTGAAAGATAGATAGATAGGTACATAGATTAATAGATGATAGACATCATAGATAGATGATAGGAAGATAGATAGATAGATACATAGATAGATACACAGATACATAGATAGACAGACAGACCTTTAGATAGATAGATACAGATACATGTCGATTGACACAAAGCTATTGTTCATAACCATGAGTTGAATGGTGAATAACATAGCTAAACTACAAACAAAAAGGAAGAATGAAATCCAGTTTAAAAAGTGCAGTAAGCAGCCTTAAGAAGAAAACAAATACTACCATTTGCAATGACGTGGATGGAGCAAGACGGTAGTGTGTTCAGAAAAATAGGGCAGGCGGATAAAGGCAAATACCAAGTGATTTCGCTCATGTGTGGAGTATAACAACAAAGAGAAACTGAAGTAAAAAAACAGCAGCAGACTCACAGAACCCGAGAGTTGACTAAAAGTAACCAAAGGAAAAAGGACTGGGCAGGGTGAGTCTGAAGGGAGGGATAAGTGTGGGGAGAAAGAATGGGGGCATTAAGTTTAGCTTGTATAATGCGCGGGTTCGGGTGTGCATGGGGAGTACTGTACAACACAGAGAAGACTAGTAGAGATCATATAGCATCTTACTACTCACTGATGGACAGTGACTGTAACGGGGACTTTTGGGGGGGACATGGTGAAGGGGTCTACAGCATCCATCTACGCTGATCGGCAGTGACTGAAGAGGTTTTTCGGGGGGACTTGGTGAAGGGGGGAGCATAGTAAACATAATGTTCTTCACGTGATTGTAGATTAATGATAAAAAATATTCTTTAAGTGCAATAAGTGCACAGCTCTGAATCATCAGAATAAAAGGTCAGGCACTGAGTGCTGCAAACAAAAGACACAGGGATAAAAGAAGGGATGAAAACTCAAGACACCTACGTGCTTACTTACAGGGGACTCACTTGAGATCCAAGGACACAGACAAACTACAAGCCGAAGGTGTGTGGACAAGTACCCTTCACGAGTGAAACGGAAAATCAAACAATCAAGCAAATGGATTCTGTTTGAGTCCCCAGAGACAGTCAGCAGAAAATAGCCCTATCTGGCCACCGTGAATTCTTTTTGTTTGGTTTCAACAGTTCCCAGCCATAGATTTAGTGGTGCAGCAACATACTTCTCATTTTCTCTCACCTCAACAACTGAGTTGCTGCAATAATAAGAATCTGGGCCTTTGAAATCAGTGGATTTTATGATGTTCACGAATGTGAAAATCTAATAACCACCTAAAGAGGGAAGTTTGGACACTCAATAAACACGTCACTCCACAATACACTGTTAGCTCCCAACTGCTCCTATCTAGAAATTGGTGTTCCTTTTTATTTCACCTCCGTCCTATCGGCGGTGATCACGCTGATGTCCTTCAAACATGGTGGTGAGCAAAGCAACAAGTTTACTTTTCTGTCGACAACAGGCCCAGAGGAATGATACTTGAGATCTTCAGGGAGACCTTAGTCAATGAATGTGGCTAAATACAGACAGCAAGTTAGAAGGAGATGAAAGAGGACAGGGGATAGAGACACGGGTTCAAGTCCCAGCACAACCATTTCCTGGTTTTGTAGGAACACGCGGCCGACTCGAACTGCAAGTGTCTCAGTGAACCCAGTGCTCCCTCTGCAGCCTAGATACTTTGCATAATTTTTGGGAGCATAGTACAGGAAAGTGATATAGGGTATATGGTTAACTGTTCTGTACAGATGGACAGATGGACAGACAAAATGATGATTGATTGTGTAATTGATTAATAGATAGACAGACAGATAGATAGATATAGGTACATATCGATTAGCACAAAGCTACTGCTCATAACAAGGAGAGCAATGGTGAAAGCACATTGCAAAACTACAAACAAAAAAGAAGAATGAAATCCAGTTTAAAAAGTGCAGTAAGCAGCCATAAGAAGAAAACAAATCCTATCATTTGCAATAACGTGGATGGAGCTAGAGGGTATTATGCTCAGTCAAATAGGCCAGGCGGAGAAATACATGTACCAAATGATTTCACTCATGTGTGGAGTATGATAACAAAGAAAAACTGAAGGAAAAGACAGCAGCAGACTTACAGAACCCGAGAGTGGACTAACAGTTACCAAAGAGAAAGGGACTGGGTAGGGTTTGTGGGAAGGGAGTAATAAGTGCGGGGAAAAAGAATGGGGGCATTAGGATTAGCATGTATAATGTGTAGGGTGGGGTGTCATGGGTAGGGCTCTACAACACAGAGAAGACATGTAGTGATTCTACAGCATCTTAGTACATGCTGACGGAGAGCGGCTGTAACTGGGATTTGGGGTGACTTGGTGAAGAGGGTAGACAGAATAACATAATTTTCTGCATGTGATTGTATATTAATGAGAACAAAAAGAATTTCAAAGTGCAGTAAGAGCACAGCTCTCAAATATCAGAATAAAAGTACAGCCTTTGAGTGCTCCAATCAAAAGACACAGGGTTAGAAGAACTGATGAAAACTCAAGACCACCTACGTGCTCCCTTACTGGAGACTCACTTGAGATCCAAGGACAAAGACAAACTACAAGCTGAAGGGGCGGGGACAGGTACTCTACACAAGTGAAACTGAGAAACAAAGAAAGAAATGGATTCTGTTTTGGACCCCAGAGAGAGTCAGTAGAAAATAGCCCAATCTAGCCACCGTGAATTCTTTTTGTTTGGTTTCAGCAGTGCTCAGGCAGAGATTTAGTGGTGCAGCAACTTCCTTCTCATTTCCTCTCACCTCAACAAATGAATTGCTGTAATAATATGCGTCTGGGCATTTATAATCATTGCTTTTTATGATGTTCACGAATGTAAGGAAGTAATAACCACCTAAAGAGGGAAGTTTGGACACTCAAATAAACACTTCACTCCACAACACACTCTTTGTTCCCAACTGCTCCTGTCCAGAAATAGGTGTTAATTCATATTTGTCCCTCCACCTATCAGCAGTGATCACGCCAATGTCCCTCAAACATGGTGGTGTGCAAAGGGCCAAGTACACTTTTCTGTCGACAGCAGGCCCAGACGAAGGATACTTGTGGTCTTCAGGGATCACTTACTCACTGAATGTGGCTAAATAAAGTCAACAAGCGAGCAGGAAGTATAAGAGGACAGAGGACAAAGATACGGGTCCAAGTCCTTTCACCCCCATTTACTGGTTTTGTAAGCACACTCTGCTGACTCTACCTGAAAGCGTATCGGTGAACTCAGTGCTCTCCTTATGGCTTAGTTACCTTGCAAGGTTTCTGGAAGCATAATGTAGGGAAGAGGCATAGGCTATGTTGTTAACTGTTCTGTACATAAGGATAGATGGGCAGACAAAAAGATGATTGTTTCATAGATAGATAGGTAGACAGACGACAGGTGAAAGATAGATAGATAGGTACATAGATTAATAGATGATAGACATCATAGATAGATGATAGGAAGATAGATAGATAGATACATAGATAGATACACAGATACATAGATAGACAGACAGACCTTTAGATAGATAGATACAGATACATGTCGATTGACACAAAGCTATTGTTCATAACCATGAGTTGAATGGTGAATAACATAGCTAAACTACAAACAAAAAGGAAGAATGAAATCCAGTTTAAAAAGTGCAGTAAGCAGCCTTAAGAAGAAAACAAATACTACCATTTGCAATGACGTGGATGGAGCAAGACGGTAGTGTGTTCAGAAAAATAGGGCAGGCGGATAAAGGCAAATACCAAGTGATTTCGCTCATGTGTGGAGTATAACAACAAAGAGAAACTGAAGTAAAAAAACAGCAGCAGACTCACAGAACCCGAGAGTTGACTAAAAGTAACCAAAGGAAAAAGGACTGGGCAGGGTGAGTCTGAAGGGAGGGATAAGTGTGGGGAGAAAGAATGGGGGCATTAAGTTTAGCTTGTATAATGCGCGGGTTCGGGTGTGCATGGGGAGTACTGTACAACACAGAGAAGACTAGTAGAGATCATATAGCATCTTACTACTCACTGATGGACAGTGACTGTAACGGGGACTTTTGGGGGGGACATGGTGAAGGGGTCTACAGCATCCATCTACGCTGATCGGCAGTGACTGAAGAGGTTTTTCGGGGGGACTTGGTGAAGGGGGGAGCATAGTAAACATAATGTTCTTCACGTGATTGTAGATTAATGATAAAAAATATTCTTTAAGTGCAATAAGTGCACAGCTCTGAATCATCAGAATAAAAGGTCAGGCACTGAGTGCTGCAAACAAAAGACACAGGGATAAAAGAAGGGATGAAAACTCAAGACACCTACGTGCTTACTTACAGGGGACTCACTTGAGATCCAAGGACACAGACAAACTACAAGCCGAAGGTGTGTGGACAAGTAACCTTCACGAGTGAAACGGAAAATCAAACAATCAAGCAAATGGATTCTGTTTGAGTCCCCAGAGACAGTCAGCAGAAAATAGCCCTATCTGGCCACCGTGAATTCTTTTTGTTTGGTTTCAACAGTTCCCAGCCATAGATTTAGTGGTGCAGCAACATACTTCTCATTTTCTCTCACCTCAACAACTGAGTTGCTGCAATAATAAGAATCTGGGCCTTTGAAATCAGTGGATTTTATGATGTTCACGAATGTGAAAATCTAATAACCACCTAAAGAGGGAAGTTTGGACACTCAATAAACACGTCACTCCACAATACACTGTTAGCTCCCAACTGCTCCTATCTAGAAATTGGTGTTCCTTTTTATTTCACCTCCGTCCTATCGGCGGTGATCACGCTGATGTCCTTCAAACATGGTGGTGAGCAAAGCAACAAGTTTACTTTTCTGTCGACAACAGGCCCAGAGGAATGATACTTGAGATCTTCAGGGAGACCTTAGTCAATGAATGTGACTAAATACAGACAGCAAGTTAGAAGGAGATGAAAGAGGACAGGGGATAGAGACACGGGTTCAAGTCCCAGCACAACCATTTCCTGGTTTTGTAGGTACACGCGGCCGACTCGAACTGCAAGTGTCTCGGTGAACCCAGTGCTCCCTCTGCAGCCTAGATACTTTGCAGGATTTTTGGGAGCATAGTACAGGAAAGTGATATAGGGTATATGGTTAACTGTTCTGTACAGATGGACAGATGGACAGACAAAAGGATGATTGATTGTGTAATTGATTAAGAGATAGACAGACAGATAGATAGATATAGGTACATATCGATTGGCACAAAGCTATTGCTCATAACAAGGAGAGCAATGGTGAAAGCACATTGCAAAACTACAAACAAAAAAGAAGAATGAAATCCAGTTTAAAAAGTGCAGTAAGCAGCCATAAGAAGAAAACAAATCCTATCATTTGCAATAACGTGGATGGAGCTAGAGGGTATTATGCTCAGTCAAATAGGCCAGGCGGAGAAATACATGTACCAAATGATTTCACTCATGTGTGGAGTATGATAACAAAGAAAAACTGAAGGAAAAGACAGCAGCAGACTCACAGAACCCGAGAGTGGACTAACAGTTTCCAAAGAGAAAGGGACTGGGTAGGGTTTGTGGGAAGGGAGTAATAAGTGCGGGGAAAAAGAATGGGGGCATTAGGATTAGCATGTATAATGTGTAGGGTGGGGTGTCATGGGTAGGGCTGTACAACACAGAGAAGACATGTAGTGATTCTACAGCATCTTAGTACATGCTGACGGAGAGCGGCTGTAACTGGGATTTGGGGTGACTTGGTGAAGATGGTAGACAGAATAACATAATTTTCTGCATGTGATTGTATATTAATGAGAACAAAAAGAATTTCAAAGTGCAGTAAGAGCACAGCTCTCAAATATCAGAATAAAAGTACAGCCTTTGAGTGCTCCAATCAAAAGACACAGGGTTAGAAGAACTGATGAAAACTCAAGACCACCTACGTGCTCCCTTACTGGAGACTCACTTGAGATCCAAGGACAAAGACAAACTACAAGCTGAAGGGGCGGGGACAGGTACCCTACACAAGTGAAAGTGAGAAACAAAGAAAGAAATGGATTCTGTTTTGGACCCCAGAGAGAGTCAGTAGAAAATAGCCCAATCTAGCCACCGTGAATTCTTTTTGTTTGGTATCAGCAGTGCTCAGGCATAGATTTAGTGGTGCAGCAACTTCCTTCTCATTTCCTCTCACCTCAACAAATGAATTGCTGTAATAATATGCATCTGGGCATTTATAATCATTGCTTTTTATGATGTTCACGAATGTAAGGAAGTAATAACCACCTAAAGAGGGAAGTTTGGACACTCAAATAAACACTTCACTCCACAACACACACTTTGTTCCCAACTGCTCCTGTCCAGAAATAGGTGTTAATTCATATTTGTCCCTCCACCTATCAGCAGTGATCACGCCAATGTCCCTCAAACTTGGTGGTGTGCAAAGGGCCAAGTACACTTTTCTGTCGACAACAGGCCCAGACGAAGGATACTTGTGGTCTTCAGGGATCACTTACTCACTGAATGTGGCTAAATCAAGTCAACAAGCGAGCAGGAAGTATAAGAGGACAGATGACAAAGATACGAGTTCAAGACCTTTCACCTCCGTTTACTGGTTTTGTAAGCACACTCTGCTGAATCTACCTGAAAGCGTATCGGTGAACACAGTGCTCTCCTTATGGCTTAGTTACCTTGCAAGGTTTCTGGAAGCATAATGTAGGGAAGAGACATAGGCTATGTTGTTAACTGTTCTGTACATAAGGATAGATTGGCAGACAAAAAGATGATTGTTTCATAGATAGATAGGTAGACAGACGACAGGTGAAAGATAGATAGATAGGTACATAGATTAATAGATGATAGACATCATAGATAGATGATAGGAAGATAGATAGATAGATACATAGATATATACATAGATACAAAGATATATACATACATAGATACATAGATAGGCAGACAGACCTTTAGATAGATAGGTACAGATACATGTCGATTGACACAAAGCTATTGTTCATAACCAGGAGTTGAATGGTGAATAACATAGCTAAACTACAAACAAAAAGGAAGAATGAAATCCAGTTTAAAAAGTGCAGTAAGCAGCCTTAAGAAGAAAACAAATACTACTATTTGCAATGAATTGGATGGAGCAAGACGGTAGTATGTTCAGAAAAATAGGGCAGGCGGATAAAGGCAAGTACCAAGTGATTTCACTCATGTGTGGAGTATAACAACAAAGAAAAACTGAAGTAAAAAAACAGCAGCAGACTCACAGAACCCGAGAGTTGACTAAAAGTAACCAAAGGAAAAAGGACTGGGCAGGGTGAGTCTGAAGGGAGGGATAAGTGTGGGGAGAAAGAATGGGGGCATTAAGTTTAGCATGTATAATGCGCGGGGTCGGGTGTGCATGGGGAGTACTGTACAACACAGAGAAGACTAGTAGAGATCATATAGCATCTTACTACTCACTGATGGACAGTGACTGTAACGGGGACTTTTGGGGGGGACATGGTGAAGGGGTCTACAGGATCCAACTACGCTGAACGGCAGTGACTGAAGAGGTTTTTCGGGGGGACTTGGTGAAGGGGGGAGCATAGTAAACATAATGTTCTTCACGTGATTGTAGATTAATGATAAAAAATATTCTTTAAGTGCAATAAGTGCACAGCTCTGAATCATCAGAATAAAAGGTCAGGCACTGAGTGCTGCAAACAAAAGACACAGGGATAAAAGAAGGGATGAAAACTCAAGACACCTACGTGCTTACTTACAGGAGACTCAGTTGAGATCCAAGGACACAGAGAAACTACAAGCCGAAGGTGTGTGGACAAGTACCCTACACGAGTGAAACGGAAAATCAAACAATCAAGCAAATGGATTCTGTTTGAGTCCCCAGAGACAGTCAGCAGAAAATAGCCCTATCTGGCCACCGTGAATTCTTTTTGTTTGGTTTCAACAGTTCCCAGCCATAGATTTAGTGGTGCAGCAACATACTTCTCATTTTCTCTCACCTCAACAACTGAGTTGCTGCAATAATAAGAATCTGGGCCTTTTAAATCAGTGGATTTTATGATGTTCACGAATGTGAAAATCTAATAACCACCTAAAGAGGGAAGTTTGGACACTCAATAAACACGTCACTCCACAATACACTGTTAGCTCCCAACTGCTCCTATCTAGAAATTGGTGTTCCTTTTTATTTGACCCTCCGTCCTATCGGCGGTGATCACGCTGATGTCCTTCAAACATGGTGGTGAGCAAAGCAACAAGTTTAGTTTTCTGTCGACAACAGGCCCAGAGGAATGATACTTGAGATCTTCAGGGATCCCTTAGTCAAGGAATGTGGCTAAATACAGACAGCAAGTTAGAAGGAGATGAAAGAGGACAAGGGATTGAGACACGGGTTCAAGTCCCAGCACAACCATTTCCTGGTTTTGTAGGTACACGCGGCCGACTCAAACTGCAAGTGTCTCGGTGAACCCAGTGCTCCCTCTGCAGCCTAGATACTTTGCAGGATTTTGGGGAGCATAGTGCAGGAAAGTGATATAGGGTATATGGTTAACTGTTCTGTACAGATGGACAGATGGACAGACAAAAGGATGATTGATTGTGTAATTGATTAATAGATAGACAGACAGATAGATAGATATAGGTACATATCGATTAGCACAAAGCTACTGCTCATAACAAGGAGAGCAATGGTGAAAGCACATTGCAAAACTACAAACAAAAAAGAAGAATGAAATCCAGTTTAAAAAGTGCAGTAAGCAGCCATAAGAAGAAAACAAATCCTATCATTTGCAATAACGTGGATGGAGCTAGAGGGTATTATGCTCAGTCAAATAGGCCAGGCGGAGAAATACATGTACCAAATGATTTCACTCATGTGTGGAGAATGATAACAAAGAAAAACTGAAGGAAAAGACAGCAGCAGACTCACAGAACCCGAGAGTGGACTAACAGTTACCAAAGAGAAAGGGACTGGGTAGGGTTTGTGGGAAGGGAGTAATAAGTGCGGGGAAAAAGAATGGGGGCATTAGGATTAGCATGTATAATGTGTAGGGTGGGGTGTCATGGGTAGGGCTGTACAACACAGAGAAGACATGTAGTGATTCTACAGCATCTTAGTACATGCTGACGGAGAGCGGCTGTAACTGGGATTTGGGGTGACTTGGTGAAGAGGGTAGACAGAATAACATAATTTTCTGCATGTGATTGTATATTAATGAGAACAAAAAGAATTTCAAAGTGCAGTAAGAGCACAGCTCTCAAATATCAGAATAAAAGTACAGCCTTTGAGTGCTCCAATCAAAAGACACAGGGTTAGAAGAACTGATGAAAACTCAAGACCACCTACGTGCTCCCTTACTGGAGACTCACTTGAGATCCAAGGACAAAGACAAACTACAAGCTGAAGGGGCTGGGACAGGTACCCTACACAAGTGAAAGTGAGAAACAAAGAAAGAAATGGATTCTGTTTTGGACCCCAGAGAGAGTCAGTAGAAAATAGCCCTATCTAGCCACCGTGAATTCTTTTTGTTTGGTTTCAGCAGTGCTCAGGCATAGATTTAGTGGTGCAGCAACTTCCTTCTCATTTCCTCTCACCTCAACGAATGAATTGCTGTAATAATATGCGTCTGGGCATTTATAATCATTGCTTTTTATGATGTTCACGAATGTAAAGAAGTAATAACCACCTAAGGAGGGAAGTTTGGACACTCAAATAAACACTTCACTCCACAACACACTCTTTGTTCCCAACTGCACCTGTCCAGAAATAGGTGTTAATTCATATTTGTCCCTCCACCTATCAGCAGTGATCACGCCAATGTCCCTCAAACATGGTGGTGTGCAAAGGGCCAAGTACACTTTTCTGTCGACAACAGGCCCAGACGAAGGATACTTGTGGTCTTCAGGGATCACTTACTCACTGAATGTGGCTAAATAAAGTCAACAAGCGAGCAGGAAGTAAAAGAGGACAGAGGACAAAGATACGGGTTCAAGTCCGTTCACCTCCATTTACTGGTTTTGTAAGCACACTCTGCTGACTCTACCTGAAAGCGTATCGGTGAACACAGTGCTCTCCTTATGGCTTAGTTACCTTGCAAGGTTTCTGGAAGCATAATGTAGGGAAGAGACATAGGCTATGTTGTTAACTGTTCTGTACATAAGGATAGATTGGCAGACAAAAAGATGATTGTTTCATAGATAGATAGGTAGACAGACGACAGGTGAAAGATAGATAGATAGGTACATAGATTAATAGATGATAGACATCATAGATAGATGATATCAAGATAGATAGATAGATACATAGATAGATACATAGATAGATACATACATAGATACATAGATAGACAGACAGACCTTTAGATAGATAGATACAGATACATGTCGATTGACACAAAGCTATTGTTCATAACCAGGAGTTGAATGGTGAATAACATAGCTAAACTACAAACAAAAAGGAAGAATGAAATCCAGTTTAAAAAGTGCAGTAAGCAGCCTTAAGAAGAAAACATATACTACCATTTGCAATGACGTGGATGGAGCAAGACGGTAGTATGTTCAGAAAAATAGGGCAGGCGGATAAAGGCAAGTACCAAGTGATTTCACTCATGTGTGGAGTATAACACCAAAGAGAAACTGAAGTAAAAAAACAGCAGCAGACTCACAGAACCCGAGAGTTGACTAAAAGTAACCAAAGGAAAAAGGACTGGGCAGGGTGAGTCTGAAGGGAGGGGTAAGTGTGGGGAGAAAGAGTGGGGGCATTAAGTTTAGCATGTATAATGCGCGGGGTCGGGTGTGCATGGGGAGTACTGTACAACACAGAGAAGACTAGTAGAGATCATATAGCATCTTACTACTCACTGATGGACAGTGACTGTAACGGGGACTTTTGGGGGTAACATTGTGAAGGGGTCTACAGCATCCAACTACGCTGATCGGCAGTGACAGAAGAGGTCTTTCGGGGGGACTTGGTGAAGGGGGGAGCATAGTAAACATAATGTTCTTCACGTGATTGTAGATTAATGATAAAAAATATTCTTTAAGTGCAATAAGTGCACAGCTCTGAATCATCAGAATAAAAGGTCAGGCACTGAGTGCTGCAAAAAAAAGACACAGGTATAAAAGAAGGGATGAAAACTCAAGACACCTACGTGCTTACTTACAGGAGACTCAGTTGAGATCCAAGGACACAGACAAACTACAAGCCGAAGGTGTGTGGACAAGTACCCTACACGAGTGAAACGGAAAATCAAACAATCAAGCAAATGGATTCTGTTTGAGTCCCCAGAGACAGTCAGCAGAAAATAGCCCTATCTGGCCACCGTGAATTCTTTTTGTTTGGTTTCAACAGTTCCCAGCCATAGATTTAGTGGTGCAGCAACATACTTCTCATTTTCTCTCACCTCAACAACTGAGTTGCTGCAATAATAAGAATCTGGGCCTTTGAAATCAGTGGATTTTATGATGTTCACGAATGTGAAAATCTAATAACCACCTAAAGAGGGAAGTTTGGACACTCAATAAACACGTCACTCCACAATACACTGTTAGCTCCCAACTGCTCCTATCTAGAAATTGGTGTTCCTTTTTATTTGACCCTCCGTCCTATCGGCGGTGATCACGCTGATGTCCTTCAAACATGGTGGTGAGCAAAGCAACAAGTTTACTTTTCTGTCGACAACAGGCCCAGAGGAATGATACTTGAGATCTTCAGGGAGCCCTTAGTCAATGAATGTGGCTAAATACAGACAGCAAGTTAGAAGGAGATGAAAGAGGACAGGGGATAGAGACACGGGTTCAAGTCCCAGCACAACCATTTCCTGGTTTTGTAGGTACACGCGGCCGACTCGAACTGCAAGTGTCTCAGTGAACCCAGTGCTCCCTCTGCAGCCTAGATACTTTGCATAATTTTTGGGAGCATAGTACAGGAAAGTGATATAGGGTATATGGTTAACTGTTCTGTACAGATGGACAGATGGACAGACAAAATGATGATTGATTGTGTAATTGATTAATAGATAGACAGACAGATAGATAGATATAGGTACATATCGATTAGCACAAAGCTACTGCTCATAACAAGGAGAGCAATGGTGAAAGCACATTGCAAAACTACAAACAAAAAAGAAGAATGAAATCCAGTTTAAAAAGTGCAGTAAGCAGCCATAAGAAGAAAACAAATCCTATCATTTGCAATAACGTGGATGGAGCTAGAGGGTATTATGCTCAGTCAAATAGGCCAGGCGGAGAAATACATGTACCAAATGATTTCACTCATGTGTGGAGTATGATAACAAAGAAAAACTGAAGGAAAAGACAGCAGCAGACTTACAGAACCCGAGAGTGGACTAACAGTTACCAAAGAGAAAGGGACTGGGTAGGGTTTGTGGGAAGGGAGTAATAAGTGCGGGGAAAAAGAATGGGGGCATTAGGATTAGCATGTATAATGTGTAGGGTGGGGTGTCATGGGTAGGGCTCTACAACACAGAGAAGACATGTAGTGATTCTACAGCATC
The DNA here is from genome assembly GCF_030020395.1 of Manis pentadactyla. NCBI lineage: Eukaryota > Metazoa > Chordata > Mammalia > Pholidota > Manidae > Manis > Manis pentadactyla. The sequence goes on from NW_026644615.1 coordinate 92,082, forward strand.
TTAGTACATGCTGACGGAGAGCGGCTGTAACTGGGATTTGGGGTGACTTGGTGAAGAGGGTAGACAGAATAACATAATTTTCTGCATGTGATTGTATATTAATGAGAACAAAAAGAATTTCAAAGTGCAGTAAGAGCACAGCTCTCAAATATCAGAATAAAAGTACAGCCTTTGAGTGCTCCAATCAAAAGACACAGGGTTAGAAGAACTGATGAAAACTCAAGACCACCTACGTGCTCCCTTACTGGAGACTCACTTGAGATCCAAGGACAAAGACAAACTACAAGCTGAAGGGGCGGGGACAGGTACTCTACACAAGTGAAACTGAGAAACAAAGAAAGAAATGGATTCTGTTTTGGACCCCAGAGAGAGTCAGTAGAAAATAGCCCAATCTAGCCACCGTGAATTCTTTTTGTTTGGTTTCAGCAGTGCTCAGGCAGAGATTTAGTGGTGCAGCAACTTCCTTCTCATTTCCTCTCACCTCAACAAATGAATTGCTGTAATAATATGCGTCTGGGCATTTATAATCATTGCTTTTTATGATGTTCACGAATGTAAGGAAGTAATAACCACCTAAAGAGGGAAGTTTGGACACTCAAATAAACACTTCACTCCACAACACACTCTTTGTTCCCAACTGCTCCTGTCCAGAAATAGGTGTTAATTCATATTTGTCCCTCCACCTATCAGCAGTGATCACGCCAATGTCCCTCAAACATGGTGGTGTGCAAAGGGCCAAGTACACTTTTCTGTCGACAGCAGGCCCAGACGAAGGATACTTGTGGTCTTCAGGGATCACTTACTCACTGAATGTGGCTAAATAAAGTCAACAAGCGAGCAGGAAGTATAAGAGGACAGAGGACAAAGATACGGGTCCAAGTCCTTTCACCCCCATTTACTGGTTTTGTAAGCACACTCTGCTGACTCTACCTGAAAGCGTATCGGTGAACTCAGTGCTCTCCTTATGGCTTAGTTACCTTGCAAGGTTTCTGGAAGCATAATGTAGGGAAGAGGCATAGGCTATGTTGTTAACTGTTCTGTACATAAGGATAGATGGGCAGACAAAAAGATGATTGTTTCATAGATAGATAGGTAGACAGACGACAGGTGAAAGATAGATAGATAGGTACATAGATTAATAGATGATAGACATCATAGATAGATGATAGGAAGATAGATAGATAGATACATAGATAGATACACAGATACATAGATAGACAGACAGACCTTTAGATAGATAGATACAGATACATGTCGATTGACACAAAGCTATTGTTCATAACCATGAGTTGAATGGTGAATAACATAGCTAAACTACAAACAAAAAGGAAGAATGAAATCCAGTTTAAAAAGTGCAGTAAGCAGCCTTAAGAAGAAAACAAATACTACCATTTGCAATGACGTGGATGGAGCAAGACGGTAGTGTGTTCAGAAAAATAGGGCAGGCGGATAAAGGCAAATACCAAGTGATTTCGCTCATGTGTGGAGTATAACAACAAAGAGAAACTGAAGTAAAAAAACAGCAGCAGACTCACAGAACCCGAGAGTTGACTAAAAGTAACCAAAGGAAAAAGGACTGGGCAGGGTGAGTCTGAAGGGAGGGATAAGTGTGGGGAGAAAGAATGGGGGCATTAAGTTTAGCTTGTATAATGCGCGGGTTCGGGTGTGCATGGGGAGTACTGTACAACACAGAGAAGACTAGTAGAGATCATATAGCATCTTACTACTCACTGATGGACAGTGACTGTAACGGGGACTTTTGGGGGGGACATGGTGAAGGGGTCTACAGCATCCATCTACGCTGATCGGCAGTGACTGAAGAGGTTTTTCGGGGGGACTTGGTGAAGGGGGGAGCATAGTAAACATAATGTTCTTCACGTGATTGTAGATTAATGATAAAAAATATTCTTTAAGTGCAATAAGTGCACAGCTCTGAATCATCAGAATAAAAGGTCAGGCACTGAGTGCTGCAAACAAAAGACACAGGGATAAAAGAAGGGATGAAAACTCAAGACACCTACGTGCTTACTTACAGGGGACTCACTTGAGATCCAAGGACACAGACAAACTACAAGCCGAAGGTGTGTGGACAAGTACCCTTCACGAGTGAAACGGAAAATCAAACAATCAAGCAAATGGATTCTGTTTGAGTCCCCAGAGACAGTCAGCAGAAAATAGCCCTATCTGGCCACCGTGAATTCTTTTTGTTTGGTTTCAACAGTTCCCAGCCATAGATTTAGTGGTGCAGCAACATACTTCTCATTTTCTCTCACCTCAACAACTGAGTTGCTGCAATAATAAGAATCTGGGCCTTTGAAATCAGTGGATTTTATGATGTTCACGAATGTGAAAATCTAATAACCACCTAAAGAGGGAAGTTTGGACACTCAATAAACACGTCACTCCACAATACACTGTTAGCTCCCAACTGCTCCTATCTAGAAATTGGTGTTCCTTTTTATTTCACCTCCGTCCTATCGGCGGTGATCACGCTGATGTCCTTCAAACATGGTGGTGAGCAAAGCAACAAGTTTACTTTTCTGTCGACAACAGGCCCAGAGGAATGATACTTGAGATCTTCAGGGAGACCTTAGTCAATGAATGTGGCTAAATACAGACAGCAAGTTAGAAGGAGATGAAAGAGGACAGGGGATAGAGACACGGGTTCAAGTCCCAGCACAACCATTTCCTGGTTTTGTAGGAACACGCGGCCGACTCGAACTGCAAGTGTCTCAGTGAACCCAGTGCTCCCTCTGCAGCCTAGATACTTTGCATAATTTTTGGGAGCATAGTACAGGAAAGTGATATAGGGTATATGGTTAACTGTTCTGTACAGATGGACAGATGGACAGACAAAATGATGATTGATTGTGTAATTGATTAATAGATAGACAGACAGATAGATAGATATAGGTACATATCGATTAGCACAAAGCTACTGCTCATAACAAGGAGAGCAATGGTGAAAGCACATTGCAAAACTACAAACAAAAAAGAAGAATGAAATCCAGTTTAAAAAGTGCAGTAAGCAGCCATAAGAAGAAAACAAATCCTATCATTTGCAATAACGTGGATGGAGCTAGAGGGTATTATGCTCAGTCAAATAGGCCAGGCGGAGAAATACATGTACCAAATGATTTCACTCATGTGTGGAGTATGATAACAAAGAAAAACTGAAGGAAAAGACAGCAGCAGACTTACAGAACCCGAGAGTGGACTAACAGTTACCAAAGAGAAAGGGACTGGGTAGGGTTTGTGGGAAGGGAGTAATAAGTGCGGGGAAAAAGAATGGGGGCATTAGGATTAGCATGTATAATGTGTAGGGTGGGGTGTCATGGGTAGGGCTCTACAACACAGAGAAGACATGTAGTGATTCTACAGCATCTTAGTACATGCTGACGGAGAGCGGCTGTAACTGGGATTTGGGGTGACTTGGTGAAGAGGGTAGACAGAATAACATAATTTTCTGCATGTGATTGTATATTAATGAGAACAAAAAGAATTTCAAAGTGCAGTAAGAGCACAGCTCTCAAATATCAGAATAAAAGTACAGCCTTTGAGTGCTCCAATCAAAAGACACAGGGTTAGAAGAACTGATGAAAACTCAAGACCACCTACGTGCTCCCTTACTGGAGACTCACTTGAGATCCAAGGACAAAGACAAACTACAAGCTGAAGGGGCGGGGACAGGTACTCTACACAAGTGAAACTGAGAAACAAAGAAAGAAATGGATTCTGTTTTGGACCCCAGAGAGAGTCAGTAGAAAATAGCCCAATCTAGCCACCGTGAATTCTTTTTGTTTGGTTTCAGCAGTGCTCAGGCAGAGATTTAGTGGTGCAGCAACTTCCTTCTCATTTCCTCTCACCTCAACAAATGAATTGCTGTAATAATATGCGTCTGGGCATTTATAATCATTGCTTTTTATGATGTTCACGAATGTAAGGAAGTAATAACCACCTAAAGAGGGAAGTTTGGACACTCAAATAAACACTTCACTCCACAACACACTCTTTGTTCCCAACTGCTCCTGTCCAGAAATAGGTGTTAATTCATATTTGTCCCTCCACCTATCAGCAGTGATCACGCCAATGTCCCTCAAACATGGTGGTGTGCAAAGGGCCAAGTACACTTTTCTGTCGACAGCAGGCCCAGACGAAGGATACTTGTGGTCTTCAGGGATCACTTACTCACTGAATGTGGCTAAATAAAGTCAACAAGCGAGCAGGAAGTATAAGAGGACAGAGGACAAAGATACGGGTCCAAGTCCTTTCACCCCCATTTACTGGTTTTGTAAGCACACTCTGCTGACTCTACCTGAAAGCGTATCGGTGAACTCAGTGCTCTCCTTATGGCTTAGTTACCTTGCAAGGTTTCTGGAAGCATAATGTAGGGAAGAGGCATAGGCTATGTTGTTAACTGTTCTGTACATAAGGATAGATGGGCAGACAAAAAGATGATTGTTTCATAGATAGATAGGTAGACAGACGACAGGTGAAAGATAGATAGATAGGTACATAGATTAATAGATGATAGACATCATAGATAGATGATAGGAAGATAGATAGATAGATACATAGATAGATACACAGATACATAGATAGACAGACAGACCTTTAGATAGATAGATACAGATACATGTCGATTGACACAAAGCTATTGTTCATAACCATGAGTTGAATGGTGAATAACATAGCTAAACTACAAACAAAAAGGAAGAATGAAATCCAGTTTAAAAAGTGCAGTAAGCAGCCTTAAGAAGAAAACAAATACTACCATTTGCAATGACGTGGATGGAGCAAGACGGTAGTGTGTTCAGAAAAATAGGGCAGGCGGATAAAGGCAAATACCAAGTGATTTCGCTCATGTGTGGAGTATAACAACAAAGAGAAACTGAAGTAAAAAAACAGCAGCAGACTCACAGAACCCGAGAGTTGACTAAAAGTAACCAAAGGAAAAAGGACTGGGCAGGGTGAGTCTGAAGGGAGGGATAAGTGTGGGGAGAAAGAATGGGGGCATTAAGTTTAGCTTGTATAATGCGCGGGTTCGGGTGTGCATGGGGAGTACTGTACAACACAGAGAAGACTAGTAGAGATCATATAGCATCTTACTACTCACTGATGGACAGTGACTGTAACGGGGACTTTTGGGGGGGACATGGTGAAGGGGTCTACAGCATCCATCTACGCTGATCGGCAGTGACTGAAGAGGTTTTTCGGGGGGACTTGGTGAAGGGGGGAGCATAGTAAACATAATGTTCTTCACGTGATTGTAGATTAATGATAAAAAATATTCTTTAAGTGCAATAAGTGCACAGCTCTGAATCATCAGAATAAAAGGTCAGGCACTGAGTGCTGCAAACAAAAGACACAGGGATAAAAGAAGGGATGAAAACTCAAGACACCTACGTGCTTACTTACAGGGGACTCACTTGAGATCCAAGGACACAGACAAACTACAAGCCGAAGGTGTGTGGACAAGTAACCTTCACGAGTGAAACGGAAAATCAAACAATCAAGCAAATGGATTCTGTTTGAGTCCCCAGAGACAGTCAGCAGAAAATAGCCCTATCTGGCCACCGTGAATTCTTTTTGTTTGGTTTCAACAGTTCCCAGCCATAGATTTAGTGGTGCAGCAACATACTTCTCATTTTCTCTCACCTCAACAACTGAGTTGCTGCAATAATAAGAATCTGGGCCTTTGAAATCAGTGGATTTTATGATGTTCACGAATGTGAAAATCTAATAACCACCTAAAGAGGGAAGTTTGGACACTCAATAAACACGTCACTCCACAATACACTGTTAGCTCCCAACTGCTCCTATCTAGAAATTGGTGTTCCTTTTTATTTCACCTCCGTCCTATCGGCGGTGATCACGCTGATGTCCTTCAAACATGGTGGTGAGCAAAGCAACAAGTTTACTTTTCTGTCGACAACAGGCCCAGAGGAATGATACTTGAGATCTTCAGGGAGACCTTAGTCAATGAATGTGACTAAATACAGACAGCAAGTTAGAAGGAGATGAAAGAGGACAGGGGATAGAGACACGGGTTCAAGTCCCAGCACAACCATTTCCTGGTTTTGTAGGTACACGCGGCCGACTCGAACTGCAAGTGTCTCGGTGAACCCAGTGCTCCCTCTGCAGCCTAGATACTTTGCAGGATTTTTGGGAGCATAGTACAGGAAAGTGATATAGGGTATATGGTTAACTGTTCTGTACAGATGGACAGATGGACAGACAAAAGGATGATTGATTGTGTAATTGATTAAGAGATAGACAGACAGATAGATAGATATAGGTACATATCGATTGGCACAAAGCTATTGCTCATAACAAGGAGAGCAATGGTGAAAGCACATTGCAAAACTACAAACAAAAAAGAAGAATGAAATCCAGTTTAAAAAGTGCAGTAAGCAGCCATAAGAAGAAAACAAATCCTATCATTTGCAATAACGTGGATGGAGCTAGAGGGTATTATGCTCAGTCAAATAGGCCAGGCGGAGAAATACATGTACCAAATGATTTCACTCATGTGTGGAGTATGATAACAAAGAAAAACTGAAGGAAAAGACAGCAGCAGACTCACAGAACCCGAGAGTGGACTAACAGTTTCCAAAGAGAAAGGGACTGGGTAGGGTTTGTGGGAAGGGAGTAATAAGTGCGGGGAAAAAGAATGGGGGCATTAGGATTAGCATGTATAATGTGTAGGGTGGGGTGTCATGGGTAGGGCTGTACAACACAGAGAAGACATGTAGTGATTCTACAGCATCTTAGTACATGCTGACGGAGAGCGGCTGTAACTGGGATTTGGGGTGACTTGGTGAAGATGGTAGACAGAATAACATAATTTTCTGCATGTGATTGTATATTAATGAGAACAAAAAGAATTTCAAAGTGCAGTAAGAGCACAGCTCTCAAATATCAGAATAAAAGTACAGCCTTTGAGTGCTCCAATCAAAAGACACAGGGTTAGAAGAACTGATGAAAACTCAAGACCACCTACGTGCTCCCTTACTGGAGACTCACTTGAGATCCAAGGACAAAGACAAACTACAAGCTGAAGGGGCGGGGACAGGTACCCTACACAAGTGAAAGTGAGAAACAAAGAAAGAAATGGATTCTGTTTTGGACCCCAGAGAGAGTCAGTAGAAAATAGCCCAATCTAGCCACCGTGAATTCTTTTTGTTTGGTATCAGCAGTGCTCAGGCATAGATTTAGTGGTGCAGCAACTTCCTTCTCATTTCCTCTCACCTCAACAAATGAATTGCTGTAATAATATGCATCTGGGCATTTATAATCATTGCTTTTTATGATGTTCACGAATGTAAGGAAGTAATAACCACCTAAAGAGGGAAGTTTGGACACTCAAATAAACACTTCACTCCACAACACACACTTTGTTCCCAACTGCTCCTGTCCAGAAATAGGTGTTAATTCATATTTGTCCCTCCACCTATCAGCAGTGATCACGCCAATGTCCCTCAAACTTGGTGGTGTGCAAAGGGCCAAGTACACTTTTCTGTCGACAACAGGCCCAGACGAAGGATACTTGTGGTCTTCAGGGATCACTTACTCACTGAATGTGGCTAAATCAAGTCAACAAGCGAGCAGGAAGTATAAGAGGACAGATGACAAAGATACGAGTTCAAGACCTTTCACCTCCGTTTACTGGTTTTGTAAGCACACTCTGCTGAATCTACCTGAAAGCGTATCGGTGAACACAGTGCTCTCCTTATGGCTTAGTTACCTTGCAAGGTTTCTGGAAGCATAATGTAGGGAAGAGACATAGGCTATGTTGTTAACTGTTCTGTACATAAGGATAGATTGGCAGACAAAAAGATGATTGTTTCATAGATAGATAGGTAGACAGACGACAGGTGAAAGATAGATAGATAGGTACATAGATTAATAGATGATAGACATCATAGATAGATGATAGGAAGATAGATAGATAGATACATAGATATATACATAGATACAAAGATATATACATACATAGATACATAGATAGGCAGACAGACCTTTAGATAGATAGGTACAGATACATGTCGATTGACACAAAGCTATTGTTCATAACCAGGAGTTGAATGGTGAATAACATAGCTAAACTACAAACAAAAAGGAAGAATGAAATCCAGTTTAAAAAGTGCAGTAAGCAGCCTTAAGAAGAAAACAAATACTACTATTTGCAATGAATTGGATGGAGCAAGACGGTAGTATGTTCAGAAAAATAGGGCAGGCGGATAAAGGCAAGTACCAAGTGATTTCACTCATGTGTGGAGTATAACAACAAAGAAAAACTGAAGTAAAAAAACAGCAGCAGACTCACAGAACCCGAGAGTTGACTAAAAGTAACCAAAGGAAAAAGGACTGGGCAGGGTGAGTCTGAAGGGAGGGATAAGTGTGGGGAGAAAGAATGGGGGCATTAAGTTTAGCATGTATAATGCGCGGGGTCGGGTGTGCATGGGGAGTACTGTACAACACAGAGAAGACTAGTAGAGATCATATAGCATCTTACTACTCACTGATGGACAGTGACTGTAACGGGGACTTTTGGGGGGGACATGGTGAAGGGGTCTACAGGATCCAACTACGCTGAACGGCAGTGACTGAAGAGGTTTTTCGGGGGGACTTGGTGAAGGGGGGAGCATAGTAAACATAATGTTCTTCACGTGATTGTAGATTAATGATAAAAAATATTCTTTAAGTGCAATAAGTGCACAGCTCTGAATCATCAGAATAAAAGGTCAGGCACTGAGTGCTGCAAACAAAAGACACAGGGATAAAAGAAGGGATGAAAACTCAAGACACCTACGTGCTTACTTACAGGAGACTCAGTTGAGATCCAAGGACACAGAGAAACTACAAGCCGAAGGTGTGTGGACAAGTACCCTACACGAGTGAAACGGAAAATCAAACAATCAAGCAAATGGATTCTGTTTGAGTCCCCAGAGACAGTCAGCAGAAAATAGCCCTATCTGGCCACCGTGAATTCTTTTTGTTTGGTTTCAACAGTTCCCAGCCATAGATTTAGTGGTGCAGCAACATACTTCTCATTTTCTCTCACCTCAACAACTGAGTTGCTGCAATAATAAGAATCTGGGCCTTTTAAATCAGTGGATTTTATGATGTTCACGAATGTGAAAATCTAATAACCACCTAAAGAGGGAAGTTTGGACACTCAATAAACACGTCACTCCACAATACACTGTTAGCTCCCAACTGCTCCTATCTAGAAATTGGTGTTCCTTTTTATTTGACCCTCCGTCCTATCGGCGGTGATCACGCTGATGTCCTTCAAACATGGTGGTGAGCAAAGCAACAAGTTTAGTTTTCTGTCGACAACAGGCCCAGAGGAATGATACTTGAGATCTTCAGGGATCCCTTAGTCAAGGAATGTGGCTAAATACAGACAGCAAGTTAGAAGGAGATGAAAGAGGACAAGGGATTGAGACACGGGTTCAAGTCCCAGCACAACCATTTCCTGGTTTTGTAGGTACACGCGGCCGACTCAAACTGCAAGTGTCTCGGTGAACCCAGTGCTCCCTCTGCAGCCTAGATACTTTGCAGGATTTTGGGGAGCATAGTGCAGGAAAGTGATATAGGGTATATGGTTAACTGTTCTGTACAGATGGACAGATGGACAGACAAAAGGATGATTGATTGTGTAATTGATTAATAGATAGACAGACAGATAGATAGATATAGGTACATATCGATTAGCACAAAGCTACTGCTCATAACAAGGAGAGCAATGGTGAAAGCACATTGCAAAACTACAAACAAAAAAGAAGAATGAAATCCAGTTTAAAAAGTGCAGTAAGCAGCCATAAGAAGAAAACAAATCCTATCATTTGCAATAACGTGGATGGAGCTAGAGGGTATTATGCTCAGTCAAATAGGCCAGGCGGAGAAATACATGTACCAAATGATTTCACTCATGTGTGGAGAATGATAACAAAGAAAAACTGAAGGAAAAGACAGCAGCAGACTCACAGAACCCGAGAGTGGACTAACAGTTACCAAAGAGAAAGGGACTGGGTAGGGTTTGTGGGAAGGGAGTAATAAGTGCGGGGAAAAAGAATGGGGGCATTAGGATTAGCATGTATAATGTGTAGGGTGGGGTGTCATGGGTAGGGCTGTACAACACAGAGAAGACATGTAGTGATTCTACAGCATCTTAGTACATGCTGACGGAGAGCGGCTGTAACTGGGATTTGGGGTGACTTGGTGAAGAGGGTAGACAGAATAACATAATTTTCTGCATGTGATTGTATATTAATGAGAACAAAAAGAATTTCAAAGTGCAGTAAGAGCACAGCTCTCAAATATCAGAATAAAAGTACAGCCTTTGAGTGCTCCAATCAAAAGACACAGGGTTAGAAGAACTGATGAAAACTCAAGACCACCTACGTGCTCCCTTACTGGAGACTCACTTGAGATCCAAGGACAAAGACAAACTACAAGCTGAAGGGGCTGGGACAGGTACCCTACACAAGTGAAAGTGAGAAACAAAGAAAGAAATGGATTCTGTTTTGGACCCCAGAGAGAGTCAGTAGAAAATAGCCCTATCTAGCCACCGTGAATTCTTTTTGTTTGGTTTCAGCAGTGCTCAGGCATAGATTTAGTGGTGCAGCAACTTCCTTCTCATTTCCTCTCACCTCAACGAATGAATTGCTGTAATAATATGCGTCTGGGCATTTATAATCATTGCTTTTTATGATGTTCACGAATGTAAAGAAGTAATAACCACCTAAGGAGGGAAGTTTGGACACTCAAATAAACACTTCACTCCACAACACACTCTTTGTTCCCAACTGCACCTGTCCAGAAATAGGTGTTAATTCATATTTGTCCCTCCACCTATCAGCAGTGATCACGCCAATGTCCCTCAAACATGGTGGTGTGCAAAGGGCCAAGTACACTTTTCTGTCGACAACAGGCCCAGACGAAGGATACTTGTGGTCTTCAGGGATCACTTACTCACTGAATGTGGCTAAATAAAGTCAACAAGCGAGCAGGAAGTAAAAGAGGACAGAGGACAAAGATACGGGTTCAAGTCCGTTCACCTCCATTTACTGGTTTTGTAAGCACACTCTGCTGACTCTACCTGAAAGCGTATCGGTGAACACAGTGCTCTCCTTATGGCTTAGTTACCTTGCAAGGTTTCTGGAAGCATAATGTAGGGAAGAGACATAGGCTATGTTGTTAACTGTTCTGTACATAAGGATAGATTGGCAGACAAAAAGATGATTGTTTCATAGATAGATAGGTAGACAGACGACAGGTGAAAGATAGATAGATAGGTACATAGATTAATAGATGATAGACATCATAGATAGATGATATCAAGATAGATAGATAGATACATAGATAGATACATAGATAGATACATACATAGATACATAGATAGACAGACAGACCTTTAGATAGATAGATACAGATACATGTCGATTGACACAAAGCTATTGTTCATAACCAGGAGTTGAATGGTGAATAACATAGCTAAACTACAAACAAAAAGGAAGAATGAAATCCAGTTTAAAAAGTGCAGTAAGCAGCCTTAAGAAGAAAACATATACTACCATTTGCAATGACGTGGATGGAGCAAGACGGTAGTATGTTCAGAAAAATAGGGCAGGCGGATAAAGGCAAGTACCAAGTGATTTCACTCATGTGTGGAGTATAACACCAAAGAGAAACTGAAGTAAAAAAACAGCAGCAGACTCACAGAACCCGAGAGTTGACTAAAAGTAACCAAAGGAAAAAGGACTGGGCAGGGTGAGTCTGAAGGGAGGGGTAAGTGTGGGGAGAAAGAGTGGGGGCATTAAGTTTAGCATGTATAATGCGCGGGGTCGGGTGTGCATGGGGAGTACTGTACAACACAGAGAAGACTAGTAGAGATCATATAGCATCTTACTACTCACTGATGGACAGTGACTGTAACGGGGACTTTTGGGGGTAACATTGTGAAGGGGTCTACAGCATCCAACTACGCTGATCGGCAGTGACAGAAGAGGTCTTTCGGGGGGACTTGGTGAAGGGGGGAGCATAGTAAACATAATGTTCTTCACGTGATTGTAGATTAATGATAAAAAATATTCTTTAAGTGCAATAAGTGCACAGCTCTGAATCATCAGAATAAAAGGTCAGGCACTGAGTGCTGCAAAAAAAAGACACAGGTATAAAAGAAGGGATGAAAACTCAAGACACCTACGTGCTTACTTACAGGAGACTCAGTTGAGATCCAAGGACACAGACAAACTACAAGCCGAAGGTGTGTGGACAAGTACCCTACACGAGTGAAACGGAAAATCAAACAATCAAGCAAATGGATTCTGTTTGAGTCCCCAGAGACAGTCAGCAGAAAATAGCCCTATCTGGCCACCGTGAATTCTTTTTGTTTGGTTTCAACAGTTCCCAGCCATAGATTTAGTGGTGCAGCAACATACTTCTCATTTTCTCTCACCTCAACAACTGAGTTGCTGCAATAATAAGAATCTGGGCCTTTGAAATCAGTGGATTTTATGATGTTCACGAATGTGAAAATCTAATAACCACCTAAAGAGGGAAGTTTGGACACTCAATAAACACGTCACTCCACAATACACTGTTAGCTCCCAACTGCTCCTATCTAGAAATTGGTGTTCCTTTTTATTTGACCCTCCGTCCTATCGGCGGTGATCACGCTGATGTCCTTCAAACATGGTGGTGAGCAAAGCAACAAGTTTACTTTTCTGTCGACAACAGGCCCAGAGGAATGATACTTGAGATCTTCAGGGAGCCCTTAGTCAATGAATGTGGCTAAATACAGACAGCAAGTTAGAAGGAGATGAAAGAGGACAGGGGATAGAGACACGGGTTCAAGTCCCAGCACAACCATTTCCTGGTTTTGTAGGTACACGCGGCCGACTCAAACTGCAAGTGTCTCGGTGAACCCAGTGCTCCCTCTGCAGCCTAGATACTTTGCAGGATTTTTGGGAGCATAGTGCAGGAAAGTGATATAGGGTATATGGTTAACTGTTCTGTACAGATGGACAGATGGACAGACAAAAGGATGATTGATTGTGTAATTGATTAATAGATAGACAGACAGATAGATAGATATAGGTACATATCGATTAGCACAAAGCTACTGCTCATAACAAGGAGAGCAATGGTGAAAGCACATTGCAAAACTACAAACAAAAAAGAAGAATGAAATCCAGTTTAAAAAGTGCAGTAAGCAGCCATAAGAAGAAAACAAATCCTATCATTTGCAATAACGTGGATGGAGCTAGAGGGTATTATGCTCAGTCAAATAGGCCAGGCGGAGAAATACATGTACCAAATGATTTCACTCATGTGTGGAGAATGATAACAAAGAAAAACTGAAGGAAAAGACAGCAGCAGACTCACAGAACCCGAGAGTGGACTAACAGTTACCAAAGAGAAAGGGACTGGGTAGGGTTTGTGGGAAGGGAGTAATAAGTGCGGGGTAAAAGAATGGGGGCATTAGGATTAGCATGTATAATGTGTAGGGTGGGGTGTCATGGGTAGGGCTGTACAACACAGAGAAGACATGTAGTGATTCTACAGCATCTTAGTACATGCTGACGGAGAGCGGCTGTAACTGGGATTTGGGGTGACTTGGTGAAGAGGGTAGACAGAATAACATAATTTTCTGCATGTGATTGTATATTAATGAGAACAAAAAGAATTTCAAAGTGCAGTAAGAGCACAGCTCTCAAATATCAGAATAAAAGTACAGCCTTTGAGTGCTCCAATCAAAAGACACAGGGTTAGAAGAACTGATGAAAACTCAAGACCACCTACGTGCTCCCTTACTGGAGTCTCACTTGAGATCCAAGGATAAAGACAAACTACAAGCTGAAGGGGCGGGGACAGGTACCCTACACAAGTGAAACTGAGAAACAAAGAAAGAAATGGATTCTGTTTTGGACCCCAGAGAGAGTCAGTAGAAAATAGCCCTATCTAGCCACCGTGAATTCTTTTTGTTTGGTTTCAGCAGTGCTCAGACATAGATTTAGTGGTGCAGCAACTTCCTTCTCATTTCCTCTCACCTCAACAAATGAATTGCTGTAATAATATGCGTCTGGGCATTTATAATCATTGCTTTTTATGATGTTTACGAATGTAAAGAAGTAATAACCACCTAAAGAGGGAAGTTTGGACACTCAAATAAACACTTCACTCCACAACACACTCTTTGTTCCCAACTGCACTTGTCCAGAAATAGGTGTTAATTCATATTTGTCCCTCCACCTATCAGCAGTGATCACGCCAATGTCCCTCAAACATGGTGGTGTGCAAAGGGCCAAGTACACTTTTCTGTCGACAACAGGCCCAGACGAAGGATACTTGTGGTCTTCAGGGATCACTTACTCACTGAATGTGGCTAAATAAAGTCAACAAGCGAGCAGGAAGTATAAGAGGACAGAGGACAAAGATACGGGTTCAAGTCCGTTCACCTCCATTTACTGGTTTTGTAAGCACACTCTGCTGACTCTACCTGAAAGCGTATCGGTGAACAGAGTGCTCTCCTTATGGCTTAGTTACCTTGCATTGTTTCAGGAAGCATAATGTAGGGAAGAGACATAGGCTATGTTGTTAACTGTTCTGTACATAAGGATAGATTCGCAGACAAAAAGATGTTTGTTTCATAGATAGATAGGTAGACAGACGACAGGTGAAAGATAGATAGATAGGTACATAGATTAATAGATGATAGACATCATAGATAGATGATAGGAAGATAGATAGATAGATAGATAGATACATAGATAGATACATAGATATATACATACATAGATACATAGATAGACAGACAGACCATTAGATAGATAGATACAGATACATGTCGATTGACACAAAGCTATTGTTCATAACCAGGAGTTGAATGGTGAATAACATAGCTAAACTACAAACAAAAAGGAAGAATGAAATCCAGTTTAAAAAGTGCAGTAAGCAGCCTTAAGAAGAAAACAAATACTACCATTTGCAATGACGTGGATGGAGCAAGACGGTAGTATGTTAAGAAAAATAGGGCAGGCGGATAAAGGCAAGTACCAAGTGATTTCACTCATGTGTGGAGTATAACAACAAAGAGAAACTGAAGTAAAAAAACAGCAGCAGACTCACAGAACCCGAGAGTTGACTAAGAGTAACCAAAGGAAAAAGGACTGGGCAGGGTGAGTCTGAAGGGAGGGATAAGTGTGGGGAGAAAGAATGGGGGCATTAAGTTTAGCATGTATAATGCGCGGTGTCGGGTGTGCATGGGGAGTACTGTACAACACAGAGAAGACTAGTAGAGATCATATAGCATCTTACTACTCACTGATGGACAGTGACTGTAACGGGGACTTATGGCGGGGACATGGTGAAGGGGTCTACAGCATCCAACTACGCTGAACGGCAGTGACTGAAGAGGTTTTTCGGGGGGACTTGGTGAAGGGGGGAGCATAGTAAACATAATGTTCTTCACGTGATTGTAGATTAATGATAAAAAATATTCTTTAAGTGCAATAAGTGCACAGCTCTGAATCATCAGAATAAAAGGTCAGGCACTGAGTGCTGCAAACAAAAGACACAGGGATAAAAGAAGGGATGAAAACTCAAGACACCTTCGTGCTTACTTACAGGAGACTCACTTGAGATCCAAGGACACAGACAAACTACAAGCCGTAGGTGTGTGGACAAGTACCCTACACGAGTGAAACGGAAAATCAAACAATCAAGCAAATGGATTCTGTTTGAGTCCCCAGAGACAGTCAGCAGAAAATAGCCCTATCTGGCCACCGTGAATTCTTTTTGTTTGGTTTCAACAGTTCCCAGCCATAGATTTAGTGGTGCAGCAACATACTTCTCATTTTCTCTCACCTCAACAACTGAGTTGCTGCAATAATAAGAATCTGGGCCTTTGAAATCAGTGGATTTTATGATGTTCACGAATGTGAAAATCTAATAACCACCTAAAGAGGGAAGTTTGGACACTCAATAAACACGTCACTCCACAATACACTGTTAGCTCCCAACTGCTCCTATCTAGAAATTGGTGTTCCTTTTTATTTGACCCTCCGTCCTATCGGCGGTGATCACGCTGATGTCCTTCAAACATGGTGGTGAGCAAAGCAACAAGTTTACTTTTCTGTCGACAACAGGCCCAGAGGAATGATACTTGAGATCTTCAGGGAGCCCTTAGTCAATGAATGTGGCTAAATACAGACAGCAAGTTAGAAGGAGATGAAAGAGGACAGGGGATAGAGACACGAGTTCAAGTCCCAGCACAACCATTTACTGGTTTTGTAGGTACACGCGGCCGACTCGAACTGCAAGTGTCTCGGTGAACCCAGTGCTCCCTCTGCAGCCTAGATACTTTGCAGGATTTTTGGGAGCATAGTGCAGGAAAGTGATATAGGGTATATGGTTAACTGTTCTGTACAGATGGACAGATGGACAGACAAAAGGATGATTGATTGTGTAATTGATTAATAGATAGACAGACAGATAGATAGATATAGGTACATATCGATTAGCACAAAGCTACTGCTCATAACAAGGAGAGCAATGGTGAAAGCACATTGCAAAACTACAAACAAAAAAGAAGAATGAAATCCAGTTTAAAAAGTGCAGTAAGCAGCCATAAGAAGAAAACAAATCCTATCATTTGCAATAACGTGGATGGAGCTAGAGGGTATTATGCTCAGTCAAATAGGCCAGGCGGAGAAATACATGTACCAAATGATTTCACTCATGTGTGGAGAATGATAACAAAGAAAAACTGAAGGAAAAGACAGCAGCAGACTCACAGAACCCGAGAGTGGACTAACAGTTACCAAAGAGAAAGGGACTGGGTAGGGTTTGTGGGAAGGGAGTAATAAGTGCGGGGAAAAAGAATGGGGGCATTAGGATTAGCATGTATAATGTGTAGGGTGGGGTGTCATGGGTAGGGCTGTACAACACAGAGAAGACATGTAGTGATTCTACAGCATCTTAGTACATGCTGACGGAGAGCGGCTGTAACTGGGATTTGGGGTGACTTGGTGAAGAGGGTAGACAGAATAACATAATTTTCTGCATGTGATTGTATATTAATGAGAACAAAAAGAATTTCAAAGTGCAGTAAGAGCACAGCTCTCAAATATCAGAATAAAAGTACAGCCTTTGAGTGCTCCAATCAAAAGACACAGGGTTAGAAGAACTGATGAAAACTCAAGACCACCTACGTGCTCCCTTACTGGAGACTCACTTGAGATCCAAGGACAAAGACAAACTACAAGCTGAAGGGGCGGGGACAGGTACCCTACACAAGTGAAAGTGAGAAACAAAGAAAGAAATGGATTCTGTTTTGGACCCCAGAGAGAGTCAGTAGAAAATAGCCCTATCTAGCCACCGTGAATTCTTTTTGTTTGGTTTCAGCAGTGCTCAGGCATAGATTTAGTGGTGCAGCAACTTCCTTCTCATTTCCTCTCACCTCAACAAATGAATTGCTGTAATTATATGCGTCTGGGCATTTATAATCATTGCTTCTTATGATGTTCACGAATGTAAAGAAGTAATAAACACCTAAAGAGGGAAGTTTGGACACTCAAATAAACACTTCACTCCACAACACACTCTTTGTTCCCAACTGCTCCTGTCCAGAAATAGGTGTTAATTCATATTTGTCCCTCCACCTATCAGCAGTGATCACGCCAATGTCCATCAAACATGGTGGTGTGCAAAGGGCCAAATACACTTTTCTGTCGACAACAGGCCCAGACGAAGGATACTTGTGGTCTTCAGGGATCACTTACTCACTGAATGTGGCTAAATAAAGTCAACAAGCGAGCAGGAAGTAAAAGAGGACAGAGGACAAAGATAGGGGTTCAAGTCCGTTCACCTCCATTTACTGGTTTTGTAAGCACACTCTGCTGACTCTACCTGAAAGCGTATCGGTGAACACAGTGCTCTCCTTATGGCTTAGTTACCTTGCAAGGTTTCTGGAAGCATAATGTAGGGAAGAGACATAGGCTATGTTGTTAACTGTTCTGTACATAAGGATAGATTGGCAGACAAAAAGATGATTGTTTCATAGATAGATAGGTAGACAGACGACAGGTGAAATATAGATAGATAGGTACATAGATTAATAGATGATAGACATCATAGATAGATGATAGGAAGATAGATAGATAGATACATAGATAGATACATAGATAGATACATAGATATATACATACATAGATACATAGATAGACAGACAGACCTTTAGATAGATAGATACAGATACATGTCGATTGACACAAAGCTATTGTTCATAACCAGGAGTTGAATGGTGAATAACATAGCTAAACTACAAACAAAAAGGAAGAATGAAATCCAGTTTAAAAAGTGCAGTAAGCAGCCTTAAGAAGAAAACAAATACTACCATTTGCAATGACGTGGATGGAGCAAGACGGTAGTATGTTCAGAAAAATAGGGCAGGCGGATAAAGGCAAGTACCAAGTGATTTCACTCATGTGTGGAGTATAACAACAAAGAGAAACTGAAGTAAAAAAACAGCAGCAGACTCACAGAACCCGAGAGTTGACTAAGAGTAACCAAAGGAAAAAGGACTGGGCAGGGTGAGTCTGAAGGGAGGGATAAGTGTGGGGAGAAAGAATGGGGGCATTAAGTTTAGCATGTATAATGCGCGGTGTCGGGTGTGCATGGGGAGTACTGTACAACACAGAGAAGACTAGTAGAGATCATATAGCATCTTACTACTCACTGATGGACAGTGACTGTAACGGGGACTTATGGGGGGGACATGGTGAAGGGGTCTACAGCATCCAACTACGCTGAACGGCAGTGACTGAAGAGGTTTTTCGGGGGGACTTGGTGAAGGGGGGAGCATAGTAAACATAATGTTCTTCACGTGATTGTAGATTAATGATAAAAAATATTCTTTAAGTGCAATAAGTGCACAGCTCTGAATCATCAGAATAAAAGGTCAGGCACTGAGTGCTGCAAACAAAAGACACAGGGATAAAAGAAGGGATGAAAACTCAAGACACCTACGTGCTTACTTACAGGAGACTCACTTGAGATCCAAGGACACAGACAAACTACAAGCCGTAGGTGTGTGGACAAGTACCCTACACGAGTGAAACGGAAAATCAAACAATCAAGCAAATGGATTCTGTTTGAGTCCCCAGAGACAGTCAGCAGAAAATAGCCCTATCTGGCCACCGTGAATTCTTTTTGTTTGGTTTCAACAGTTCCCAGCCATAGATTTAGTGGTGCAGCAACATACTTCTCATTTTCTCTCACCTCAACAACTGAGTTGCTGCAATAATAAGAATCTGGGCCTTTGAAATCAGTGGATTTTATGATGTTCACGAATGTGAAAATCTAATAACCACCTAAAGAGGGAAGTTTGGACACTCAATAAACACGTCACTCCACAATACACTGTTAGCTCCCAACTGCTCCTATCTAGAAATTGGTGTTCCTTTTTATTTGACCCTCCGTCCTATCGGCGGTGATCACGCTGATGTCCTTCAAACATGGTGGTGAGCAAAGCAACAAGTTTACTTTTCTGTCGACAACAGGCCCAGAGGAATGATACTTGAGATCTTCAGGGAGCCCTTAGTCAATGAATGTGGCTAAATACAGACAGCAAGTTAGAAGGAGATGAAAGAGGACAGGGGATAGAGACACGAGTTCAAGTCCCAGCACAACCATTTACTGGTTTTGTAGGTACACGCGGCCGACTCGAACTGCAAGTGTCTCGGTGAACCCAGTGCTCCCTCTGCAGCCTAGATACTTTGCAGGATTTTTGGGAGCATAGTGCAGGAAAGTGATATAGGGTATATGGTTAACTGTTCTGTACAGATGGACAGATGGACAGACAAAAGGATGATTGATTGTGTAATTGATTAATAGATAGACAGACAGATAGATAGATATAGGTACATATCGATTAGCACAAAGCTACTGCTCATAACAAGGAGAGCAATGGTGAAAGCACATTGCAAAACTACAAACAAAAAAGAAGAATGAAATCCAGTTTAAAAAGTGCAGTAAGCAGCCATAAGAAGAAAACAAATCCTATCATTTGCAATAACGTGGATGGAGCTCGAGGGTATTATGCTCAGTCAAATAGGCCAGGCGGAGAAATACATGTACCAAATGATTTCACTCATGTGTGGAGAATGATAACAAAGAAAAACTGAAGGAAAAGACAGCAGCAGACTCACAGAACCCGAGAGTGGACTAACAGTTACCAAAGAGAAAGGGACTGGGTAGGGTTTGTGGGAAGGGAGTAATAAGTGCGGGGAAAAAGAATGGGGGCATTAGGATTAGCATGTATAATGTGTAGGGTGGGGTGTCATGGGTAGGGCTGTACAACACAGAGAAGACATGTAGTGATTCTACAGCATCTTAGTACATGCTGACGGAGAGCGGCTGTAACTGGGATTTGGGGTGACTTGGTGAAGAGGGTAGACAGAATAACATAATTTTCTGCATGTGATTGTATATTAATGAGAACAAAAAGAATTTCAAAGTGCAGTAAGAGCACAGCTCTCAAATATCAGAATAAAAGTACAGCCTTTGAGTGCTCCAATCAAAAGACACAGGGTTAGAAGAACTGATGAAAACTCAAGACCACCTACGTGCTCCCTTACTGGAGACTCACTTGAGATCCAAGGACAAAGACACACTACAAGCTGAAGGGGCGGGGACAGGTACCCTACACAAGTGAAAGTGAGAAACAAAGAAAGAAATGGATTCTGTTTTGGACCCCAGAGAGAGTCAGTAGAAAATAGCCCTATCTAGCCACCGTGAATTCTTTTTGTTTGGTTTCAGCAGTGCTCAGGCATAGATTTAGTGGTGCAGCAACTTCCTTCTCATTTCCTCTCACCTCAACAAATGAATTGCTGTAATTATATGCGTCTGGGCATTTATAATCATTGCTTCTTATGATGTTCACGAATGTAAAGAAGTAATAAACACCTAAAGAGGGAAGTTTGGACACTCAAATAAACACTTCACTCCACAACACACTCTTTGTTCCCAACTGCTCCTGTCCAGAAATAGGTGTTAATTCATATTTGTCCCTCCACCTATCAGCAGTGATCACGCCAATGTCCATCAAACATGGTGGTGTGCAAAGGGCCAAATACACTTTTCTGTCGACAACAGGCCCAGACGAAGGATACTTGTGGTCTTCAGGGATCACTTACTCACTGAATGTGGCTAAATAAAGTCAACAAGCGAGCAGGAAGTAAAAGAGGACAGAGGACAAAGATAGGGGTTCAAGTCCGTTCACCTCCATTTACTGGTTTTGTAAGCACACTCTGCTGACTCTACCTGAAAGCGTATCGGTGAACACAGTGCTCTCCTTATGGCTTAGTTACCTTGCAAGGTTTCTGGAAGCATAATGTAGGGAAGAGACATAGGCTATGTTGTTAACTGTTCTGTACATAAGGATAGATTGGCAGACAAAAAGATGATTGTTTCATAGATAGATAGGTAGACAGACGACAGGTGAAATATAGATAGATAGGTACATAGATTAATAGATGATAGACATCATAGATAGATGATAGGAAGATAGATAGATAGATACATAGATAGATACATAGATAGATACATAGATATATACATACATAGATACATAGATAGACAGACAGACCTTTAGATAGATAGATACAGATACATGTCGATTGACACAAAGCTATTGTTCATAACCAGGAGTTGAATGGTGAATAACATAGCTAAACTACAAACAAAAAGGAAGAATGAAATCCAGTTTAAAAAGTGCAGTAAGCAGCCTTAAGAAGAAAACAAATACTACCATTTGCAATGACGTGGATGGAGCAAGACGGTAGTATGTTCAGAAAAATAGGGCAGGCGGATAAAGGCAAGTACCAAGTGATTTCACTCATGTGTGGAGTATAACAACAAAGAAAAACTGAAGTAAAAAAAAAGCAGCAGACTCACAGAACCCGAGAGTTGACTAAAAGTAACCAAAGGAAAAAGGACTGGGCAGGGTGAGTCTGAAGGGAGGGGTAAGTGTGGGGAGAAAGAATGGGGGCATTAAGTTTAGCATGTATAATTCGCGGGGTCGGGTGTGCATGGGGAGTACTGTACAACACAGAGAAGACTAGTAGAGATCATATAGCATCTTACTACTCACTGATGGACAGTGACTGTAACGGGGACTTTTGGGGGGGTCATGGTGAAGGGGTCTACAGCATCCAACTACGCTGATCGGCAGTGACAGAAGAGATTTTTCGGGGGAACTTGGTGAAGGGGGGAGCATAGTAAACATAATGTTCTTCACGTGATTGTAGATTAATGATAAAAAATATTCTTTAAGTGCAATAAGTGCACAGCTCTGAATCATCAGAATAAAAGGTCAGGCACTGAGTGCTGCAAACAAAAGACACAGGGATAAAAGAAGGGATGAAAACTCAAGACACCTACGTGCTTACTTACAGGAGACTCAGTTGAGATCCAAGGACACAGACAAACTACAAGCCGAAGGTGTGTGGACAAGTACCCTACACGAGTGAAACGGAAAATCAAACAATCAAGCAAATGGATTCTGTTTGAGTCCCCAGAGACAGTCAGCAGAAAATAGCCCTATCTGGCCACCGTGAATTCTTTTTGTTTGGTTTCAACAGTTCCCAGCCATAGATTTAGTGGTGCAGCAACATACTTCTCATTTTCTCTCACCTCAACAACTGAGTTGCTGCAATAATAAGAATCTGGGCCTTTGAAATCAGTGGATTTTATGATGTTCACGAATGTGAAAATCTAATAACCACCTAAAGAGGGAAGTTTGGACACTCAATAAACACGTCACTCCACAATACACTGTTAGCTCCCAACTGCTCCTATCTAGAAATTGGTGTTCCTTTTTATTTGACCCTCCGTCCTATCGGCGGTGATCACGCTGATGTCCTTCAAACATGGTGGTGAGCAAAGCAACAAGTTTACCTTTCTGTCGACAACAGGCCCAGAGGAATGATACTTGAGATCTTCAGGGAGCCCTTAGTCAACGAATGTGGCTAAATACAGACAGCAAGTTAGAAGGAGATGAAAGAGGACAGGGGATAGAGACACGGGTTCAAGTCCCAGCACAACCATTTACTGGTTTTGTAGGTACACGCGGCCGACTCGAACTGCAAGTGTCTCGGTGAACCCAGTGCTCCCTCTGCAGCCTAGATACTTTGCAGGATTTTTGGGAGCATAGTGCAGGAAAGTGATATAGGGTATATGGTTAACTGTTCTGTACAGATGGACAGATGGACAGACAAAAGGATGATTGATTGTGTAATTGATTAATAGATAGACAGACAGATAGATAGATATAGGTACATATCGATTAGCACAAAGCTACTGCTCATAACAAGGAGAGCAAAGGTGAAAGCACATTGCAAAACTACAAACAAAAAAGAATAATGAAATCCAGTTTAAAAAGTGCAGTAAGCAGCCATAAGAAGAAAACAAATCCTATCATTTGCAATAACGTGGATGGAGCTAGAGGGTATTATGCTCAGTCAAATAGGCCAGGCGGAGAAATACATGTACCAAATGATTTCACTCATGTGTGGAGAATGATAACAAAGAAAAACTGAAGGAAAAGACAGCAGCAGACTCACAGAACCGGAGAGTGGACTAACAGTTACCAAAGAGAAAGGGACTGGGTAGGGTTTGTGGGAAGGGAGTAATAAGTGCGGGGAAAAAGAATGGGGGCATTAGGATTAGCATGTATAATATGTAGGGTGGGGTGTCATGGGTAGGGCTGTACAACACAGAGAAGACATGTAGTGATTCTAGAGCATCTTAGTACATGCTGACGGAGAGCGGCTGTAACTGGGATTTGGGGTGACTTGGTGAAGAGGGTAGACAGAATAACATAATTTTCTGCATGTGATTGTATATTAATGAGAACAAAAAGAATTTCAAAGTGCAGTAAGAGCACAGCTCTCAAATATCAGAATAAAAGTACAGCCTTTGAGTGCTCCAATCAAAAGACACAGGGTTAGAAGAACTGATGAAAACTCAAGACCACCTACGTGCTCCCTTACTGGAGACTCACTTGAGATCCAAGGACAAAGACAAACTACAAGCTGAAGGGGCGGGGACAGGTACCCTACACAAGTGAAAGTGAGAAACAAAGAAAGAAATGGATTCTGTTTTGGACCCCAGAGAGAGTCAGTAGAAAATAGCCCTATCTAGCCACCGTGAATTCTTTTTGTTTGGTTTCAGCAGTGCTCAGGCATAGATTTAGTGGTGCAGCAACTTCCTTCTCATTTCCTCTCACCTCAACAAATGAATAGCTGTAATAATATGCGTCTGGGCATTTATAATCATTGCTTCTTATGATGTTCACGAATGTAAAGAAGTAATAACCACCTAAAGAGGGAAGTTTGGACACTCAAATAAACACTTCACTCCACAACACACTCTTTGTTCCCAACTGCTCCTGTCCAGAAATAGGTGTTAATTCATATTTGTCCCTCCACCTATCAGCAGTGATCACGCCAATGTCCCTCAAACATGGTGGTGTGCAAAGGGCCAAATACACTTTTCTGTCGACAACAGGCCCAGACGAAGGATACTTGTGGTCTTCAGGGATCACTTACTCACTGAATGTGGCTAAATAAAGTCAACAAGCGAGCAGGAAGTAAAAGAGGACAGAGGACAAAGATAGGGGTTCAAGTCCGTTCACCTCCATTTACTGGTTTTGTAAGCACACTCTGCTGACTCTACCTGAAAGCGTATCGGTGAACACAGTGCTCTCCTTATGGCTTAGTTACCTTGCAAGGTTTCTGGAAGCATAATGTAGGGAAGAGACATAGGCTATGTTGTTAACTGTTCTGTACATAAGGATAGATTGGCAGACAAAAAGATGATTGTTTCATAGATAGATAGGTAGACAGACGACAGGTGAAAGATAGATAGATAGGTACATAGATTAATAGATGATAGACATCATAGATAGATGATAGGAAGATAGATAGATAGATACATAGATAGATACATAGATAGATACATAGATATATACATACATAGATACATAGATAGACAGACAGACCTTTAGATAGATAGATACAGATACATGTCGATTGACACAAAGCTATTGTTCATAACCAGGAGTTGAATGGTGAATAACATAGCTAAACTACAAACAAAAAGGAAGAATGAAATCCAGTTTAAAAAGTGCAGTAAGCAGCCTTAAGAAGAAAACAAATACTACCATTTGCAATGACGTGGATGGAGCAAGACGGTAGTATGTTCAGAAAAATAGGGCAGGCGGATAAAGGCAAGTACCAAGTGATTTCACTCATGTGTGGAGTATAACAACAAAGAAAAACTGAAGTAAAAAAACAGCAGCAGACTCACAGAACCCGAGAGTTGACTAAAAGTAACCAAAGGAAAAAGGACTGGGCAGGGTGAGTCTGAAGGGAGGGGTAAGTGTGGGGAGAAAGAATGGGGGCATTAAGTTTAGCATGTATAATGCGCGGTGTCGGGTGTGCATGGGGAGTACTGTACAACACAGAGAAGACTAGTAGAGATCATATAGCATCTTACTACTCACTGATGGACAGTGACTGTAACGGGGACTTTTGGGGGGGACATGGTGAAGGGGTCTACAGCATCCAACTACGCTGATCGGCAGTGACAGAAGAGGTTTTTCGGGGGGACTTGGTGAAGGGGGGAGCATAGTAAACATAATGTTCTTCACGTGATTGTAGATTAATGATAAAAAATATTCTTTAAGTGCAATAAGTGCACAGCTCTGAATCATCAGAATAAAAGGTCAGGCACTGAGTGCTGCAAACAAAAGACACAGGGATAAAAGAAGGGATGAAAACTCAAGACACCTACGTGCTTACTTACAGGAGACACAGTTGAGATCCAAGGACACAGACAAACTACAAGCCGAAGGTGTGTGGACAAGTACCCTACACGAGTGAAACGGAAAATCAAACAATCAAGCAAATGGATTCTGTTTGAGTCCCCAGAGACAGTCAGCAGAAAATAGCCCTATCTGGCCACCGTGAATTCTTTTTGTTTGGTTTCAACAGTTCCCAGCCATAGATTTAGTGGTGCAGCAACATACTTCTCATTTTCTCTCACCTCAACAACTGAGTTGCTGCAATAATAAGAATCTGGGCCTTTGAAATCAGTGGATTTTATGATGTTCACGAATGTGAAAATCTAATAACCACCTAAAGAGGGAAGTTTGGACACTCAATAAACACGTCACTCCACAATACACTGTTAGCTCCCAACTGCTCCTATCTAGAAATTGGTGTTCCTTTTTATTTGACCCTCCGTCCTATCGGCGGTGATCACGCTGATGTCCTTCAAACATGGTGGTGAGCAAAGCAACAAGTTTACTTTTCTGTCGACAACAGGTCCAGAGGAATGATACTTGAGATCTTCAGGGATCCCTTAGTCAAGGAATGTGGCTAAATACAGACAGCAAGTTAGAAGGAGATGAAAGAGGACAGGGCTTTGAGACACGGGTTCAAGTCCCAGCACAACCATTTCCTGGTTTTGTAGGTACACGCGGCCGACTCAAACTGCAAGTGTCTCGGTGAACCCAGTGCTCCCTCTGCAGCCTAGATACTTTGCAGGATTTTTGGGAGCATAGTGCAGGAAAGTGATATAGGGTATATGGTTAACTGTTCTGTACAGATGGACAGATGGACAGACAAAAGGATGATTGATTGTGTAATTGATTAATAGATAGACAGACAGATAGATAGATATAGGTACATATCGATTAGCACAAAGCTCCTGCTCATAACAAGGAGAGCAATGGTGAAAACACATTGCAAAACTACAAACAAAAAAGAAGAATGAAATCCAGTTTAATAAATGCAGTAAGCAGCCATAAGAAGAAAACAAATCCTATCATTTGCAATAACGTGGATGGAGCTAGAGGGTATTATGCTCAGTCAAATAGGCCAGGCGGAGAAATACATGTACCAAATGATTTCACTCATGTGTGGAGAATGATAACAAAGAAAAACTGAAGGAAAAGACAGCAGCAGACTCACAGAACCCGAGAGTGGACTAACAGTTACCAAAGAGAAAGGGACTGGGTAGGGTTTGTGGGAAGGGAGTAATAAGTGCGGGGAAAAAGAATGGGGGCATTAGGATTAGCATGTATAATGTGTAGGGTGGGGTGTCATGGGTAGGGCTGTACAACACAGAGAAGACATGTAGTGATTCTACAGCATCTTAGTACATGCTGACGGAGAGCGGCTGTAACTGGGATTTGGGGTGACTTGGTGAAGAGGGTAGACAGAATAACATAATTTTCTGCATGTGATTGTATATTAATGAGAACAAAAAGAATTTCAAAGTGCAGTAAGAGCACAGCTCTCAAATATCAGAATAAAAGTACAGCCTTTGAGTGCTCCAATCAAAAGACACAGGGTTAGAAGAACTGATGAAAACTCAAGACCACCTACGTGCTCCCTTACTGGAGACTCACTTGAGATCCAAGGACAAAGACAAACTACAAGCTGAAGGGGCGGGGACAGGTACCCTACACAAGTGAAAGTGAGTAACAAAGAAAGAAATGGATTCTGTTTTGGACCCCAGAGAGAGTCAGTAGAAAATAGCCCAATCTAGCCACCGTGAATTCTTTTTGTTTGGTATCAGCAGTGCTCAGGCATAGATTTAGTGTTACAGCAACTTCCTTCTCATTTCCTCTCACCTCAACAAATGAATTGATGTAATAATATGCGTCTGGGCATTTATAATCATTGCTTTTTATGATGTTCACGAATGTAAAGAAGTAATAACCACCTAAAGAGGGAAGTTTGGACACTCAAATAAACACTTCACTCCACAACACACTCTTTGTTCCCAACTGCTCCCATCCAGAAATAGGTGTTAATTCATATATGTCCCTCCACCTATCAGCAGTGATCACGCCAATGTCCCTCAAACATGGTGGTGTGCAAAGGGCCAAGTACACTTTTCTGTCGACAACAGGCCCAGACGAAGGATACTTGTGGTCTTCAGGGATCACTTACTCACTGAATGTGGCTAAATAAAGTCAAAAAGCGAGCAGGAAGTATAAGAGGACAGATGACAAAGATACGAGTTCAAGTCCTTTCACCTCCATTTACTGGTTTTGTAAGCACACTCTGCTGACTCTACCTGAAAGCGTTTCGGTGAACACAGTGCTCTCCTTATGGCTTAGTTACCTTGCAAGGTTTCTGGAAGCATAATGTAGGGAAGAGACATAGGCTATGTTGTTAACTGTTCTGTACATAAGGATAGATTGGCAGACAAAAAGATGATTGTTTCATAGATAGATAGGTAGACAGACGACAGGTGAAAGATAGATAGATAGGTACATAGATTAATAGATGATAGACATCATAGATAGATGATAGGAAGATAGATAGATAGATACATAGATAGATACATAGATATATACATACATAGATACATAGATAGACAGACAGACCTTTAGATAGATAGATACAGATACATGTCGATTGACACAAAGCTATTATTCATAACCAGGAGTTGAATGGTGAATAACATAGCTAAACTACAAACAAAAAGGAAGAATGAAATCCAGTTTAAAAAGTGCAGTAAGCAGCCATAAGAAGAAAACAAATACTACCATTTGCAATGACGTGGATGGAGCAAGACGGTAGTATGTTCAGAAAAATAGGGCAGGCGGATAAAGGCAAGTACCAAGTGATTTCACTCATGTGTGGAGTATAACAACAAAGAAAAACTGAAGTAAAAAAACAGCAGCAGACTCACAGAACCCGAGAGTTGACTAAAAGTAACCAAAGGAAAAAGGACTGGGCAGGGTGAGTCTGAAGGGAGGGATAAGTGTGGGGAGAAAGAATGGGGGCATTAAGTTTAGCATGTATAATGCGCGGGGTCGGGTGTGCATGGGGAGTACTGTACAACACAGAGAAGACTAGTAGAGATCATATAGCATCTTACTACTCACTGATGGACAGTGACTGTAACGGGGACTTTTGGGGGGGACATGGTGAAGGGGTCTACAGCATCCAACTACGCTGATCGGCAGTGACAGAAGAGGTTTTTCGGGGGGACTTGGTGAAGGGGGGAGCATAGTAAACATAATGTTCTTCACGTGATTGTAGATTAATGATAAAAAATATTCTTTAAGTGCAATAAGTGCACAGCTCTGAATCATCAGAATAAAAGGTCAGGCACTGAGTGCTGCAAACAAAAGACACAGGGATAAAAGAAGGGATGAAAACTCAAGACACCTACGTGCTTACTTAAAGGAGACTCACTTGAGATCCAAGGACACAGACAAACTACAAGCCGAAGGTGTGTGGACAAGTACCCTACACGAGTGAAACGGAAAATCAAACAATCAAGCAAATGGATTCTGTTTTAGTCCCCAGAGACAGTCAGCAGATTATAGCCCTATCTGGCCACCATGAATTCTTTTTGTTTGGTTTCAACAGTTCCCAGCCATAGATTTAGTGGTGCAGCAACATACTTCTCATTTTCTCTCACCTCAACAACTGAGTTGCTGCAATAATAAGAATCTGGGCCTTTGAAATCAGTGGATTTTATGATGTTCACGAATGAGAAAATCTAATAACCACCTAAAGAGGGAAGTTTGGACACTCAATAAACACGTCACTCCACAATACACTGTTAGCTCCCAACTGCTCCTATCTAGAAATTGGTGTTCCTTTTTATTTGACCCTCCGTCCTATCGGCGGTGATCACGCTGATGTCCTTCAAACATGGTGGTGAGCAAAGCAACAAGTTTACTTTTCTGTCGACAACAGGCCCAGAGGAATGATACTTGAGATTTTCAGTGATCCCTTAGTCAATGAATGTGGCTAAATACAGACAGCAAGTTAGAAGGAGATGAAAGAGGACAGGGGATAGAGACACGGGTTCAAGTACCAGCACAACCATTTCCTGGTTTTGTAGGTACACGCGGCCGACTCAAACTGCAAGTGTCTCGGTGAACCCAGTGCTCCCTCTGCAGCCTAGATACTTTGCAGGATTTTTGGGAGCATAGTGCAGGAAAGTGATATAGGGTATATGGTTAACTGTTCTGTACAGATGGACAGATGGACAGACAAAAGGATGATTGATTGTGTAATTGATTAATAGATAGACAGACAGATAGATAGATATAGGTACATATCGATTAGCACAAAGCTACTGCTCATAACAAGGAGAGCAATGGTGAAAGCACATTGCAAAACTACAAACAAAAAAGAAGAATGAAATCCAGTTTAAAAAGTGCAGTAAGCAGCCATAAGAAGAAAACAAATCCTATCATTTGCAATAACGTGGATGGAGCTAGAGGGTATTATGCTCAGTCAAAGAGGCCAGGCGGAGAAATACATGTACCAAATGATTTCACTCATGTGTGGAGAATGATAACAAAGAAAAACTGAAGGAAAAGACAGTAGCACACTCACAGAACCCGAGAGTGGACTAACAGTTACCAAAGAGAAAGGGACTGGGTAGGGTTTGTGGGAAGGGAGTAATAAGTGCGGGGAAAAAGAATGGGGGCATTAGGATTAGCATGTATAATGTGTAGGGTGGGGTGTCATGGGTAGGGCTGTACAACACAGAGAAGACATGTAGTGATTCTACAGCATCTTAGTACATGCTGACGGAGAGCGGCTGTAACTGGGATTTGGGGTGACTTGGTGAAGAGGGTAGACAGAATAACATAATTTTCTGCATGTGATTGTATATTAATGAGAACAAAAAGAATTTCAAAGTGCAGTAAGAGCACAGCTCTCAAATATCAGAATAAAAGTACAGCCTTTGAGTGCTCCAATCAAAAGACACAGGGTTAGAAGAACTGATGAAAACTCAAGACCACCTACGTGCTCCCTTACTGGAGACTCACTTGAGATCCAAGGACAAAGACAAACTACAAGCTGAAGGGGCGGGGACAGGTACCCTACACAAGTGAAAGTGAGAAACAAAGAAAGAAATGGATTCTGTTTTGGACCCCAGAGAGAGTCAGTAGAAAATAGCCCAATCTAGCCACCGTGAATTCTTTTTGTTTGGTATCAGCAGTGCTCAGGCATAGATTTAGTGTTACAGCAACTTCCTTCTCATTTCCTCTCACCTCAACAAATGAATTGATGTAATAATATGCGTCTGGGCATTTATAATCATTGCTTTTTATGATGTTCACGAATGTAAAGAAGTAATAACCACCTAAAGAGGGAAGTTTGGACATTCAAATAAACACTTCACTCCACAACACACTCTTTGTTCCCAACTGCTCCCATCCAGAAATAGGTGTTAATTCATATATGTCCCTCCACCTATCAGCAGTGATCACGCCAATGTCCCTCAAACATGGTGGTGTGCAAAGGGCCAAGTACACTTTTCTGTCGACAACAGGCCCAGACGAAGGATACTTGTGGTCTTCAGGGATCACTTACTCACTGAATGTGGCTAAATAAAGTCAAAAAGCGAGCAGGAAGTATAAGAGGACAGATGACAAAGATACGAGTTCAAGTCCTTTCACCTCCATTTACTGGTTTTGTAAGCACACTCTGCTGACTCTACCTGAAAGCGTTTCGGTGAACACAGTGCTCTCCTTATGGCTTAGTTACCTTGCAAGGTTTCTGGAAGCATAATGTAGGGAAGAGACATAGGCTATGTTGTTAACTGTTCTGTACATAAGGATAGATTGGCAGACAAAAAGATGATTGTTTCATAGATAGATAGGTAGACAGACGACAGGTGAAAGATAGATAGATAGGTACATAGATTAATAGATGATAGACATCATAGATAGATGATAGGAAGATAGATAGATAGATACATAGATAGATACATAGATATATACATACATAGATACATAGATAGACAGACAGACCTTTAGATAGATAGATACAGATACATGTCGATTGACACAAAGCTATTATTCATAACCAGGAGTTGAATGGTGAATAACATAGCTAAACTACAAACAAAAAGGAAGAATGAAATCCAGTTTAAAAAGTGCAGTAAGCAGCCTTAAGAAGAAAACAAATACTACCATTTGCAATGACGTGGATGGAGCAAGACGGTAGTATGTTCAGAAAAATAGGGCAGGCGGATAAAGGCAAGTACCAAGTGATTTCACTCATGTGTGGAGTATAACAACAAAGAAAAACTGAAGTAAAAAAACAGCAGCAGACTCACAGAACCCGAGAGTTGACTAAAAGTAACCAAAGGAAAAAGGACTGGGCAGGGTGAGTCTGAAGGGAGGGATAAGTGTGGGGAGAAAGAATGGGGGCATTAAGTTTAGCATGTATAATGCGCGGGGTCGGGTGTGCATGGGGAGTACTGTACAACACAGAGAAGACTAGTAGAGATCATATAGCATCTTACTACTCACTGATGGACAGTGACTGTAACGGGGACTTTTGGGGGGGACATGGTGAAGGGGTCTACAGCATCCAACTACGCTGATCGGCAGTGACAGAAGAGGTTTTTCGGGGGGACTTGGTGAAGGGGGGAGCATAGTAAACATAATGTTCTTCACGTGATTGTAGATTAATGATAAAAAATATTCTTTAAGTGCAATAAGTGCACAGCTCTGAATCATCAGAATAAAAGGTCAGGCACTGAGTGCTGCAAACAAAAGACACAGGGATAAAAGAAGGGATGAAAACTCAAGACACCTACGTGCTTACTTACAGGAGACTCACTTGAGATCCAAGGGCACAGACTACTACAAGCCGAAGGTGTGTGGTCAAGTACCCTACACGAGTGAAACGGAAAATCAAACAATCAAGCAAATGGATTCTGTTTTAGTCCCCAGAGACAGTCAGCAGAATATAGCCCTATCTGGCCACCATGAATTCTTTTTGTTTGGTTTCAACAGTTCCCAGCCATAGATTTAGTGGTGCAGCAACATACTTCTCATTTTCTCTCACCTCAACAACTGAGTTGCTGCAATAATAAGAATCTGGGCCTTTGAAATCAGTGGATTTTATGATGTTCACGAATGAGAAAATCTAATAACCACCTAAAGAGGGAAGTTTGGACACTCAATAAACACGTCACTCCACAATACACTGTTAGCTCCCAACTGCTCCTATCTAGAAATTGGTGTTCCTTTTTATTTGACCCTCCGTCCTATCGGCGGTGATCACGCTGATGTCCTTCAAACATGGTGGTGAGCAAAGCAACAAGTTTACTTTTCTGTCGACAACAGGCCCAGAGGAATGATACTTGAGATTTTCAGTGATCCCTTAGTCAATGAATGTGGCTAAATACAGACAGCAAGTTAGAAGGAGATGAAAGAGGACAGGGGATAGAGACACGGGTTCAAGTCCCAGCACAACCATTTCCTGGTTTTGTAGGTACACGCGGCCGACTCGAACTGCAAGTGTCTCGGTGAACCCACTGCTCCCCCTGCAGCCTAGATACTTTGCAGGATTTTTGGGAGCATAGTGCAGGAAAGTGATATAGGGTATATGGTTAACTGTTCTGTACAGATGGACAGATGGACAGACAAAAGGATGATTGATTGTGTAATTGATTAATAGATAGACAGACAGATAGATAGATATAGGTACATATCGATTAGCACAAAGCTACTGCTCATAACAAGGAGAGCAATGGTGAAAGCACATTGCAAAACTACAAACAAAAAAGAAGAATGAAATCCAGTTTAAAAAGTGCAGTAAGCAGCCATAAGAAGAAAACAAATCCTATCATTTGCAATAACGTGGATGGAGCTAGAGGGTATTATGCTCAGTCAAAGAGGCCAGGCGGAGAAATACATGTACCAAATGATTTCACTCATGTGTGGAGAATGATAACAAAGAAAAACTGAAGGAAAAGACAGTAGCACACTCACAGAACCCGAGAGTGGACTAACAGTTACCAAAGAGAAAGGGACTGGGTAGGGTTTGTGGGAAGGGAGTAATAAGTGCGGGGAAAAAGAATGGGGGCATTAGGATTAGCATGTATAATGTGTAGGGTGGGGTGTCATGGGTAGGGCTGTACAACACAGAGAAGACATGTAGTGATTCTACAGCATCTTAGTACATGCTGACGGAGAGCGGCTGTAACTGGGATTTGGGGTGACTTGGTGAAGAGGGTAGACAGAATAACATAATTTTCTGCATGTGATTGTATATTAATGAGAACAAAAAGAATTTCAAAGTGCAGTAAGAGCACAGCTCTCAAATATCAGAATAAAAGTACAGCCTTTGAGTGCTCCAATCAAAAGACACAGGGTTAGAAGAACTGATGAAAACTCAAGACCACCTACGTGCTCCCTTACTGGAGACTCACTTGAGATCCAAGGACAAAGAC
Organism: Manis pentadactyla; assembly: GCF_030020395.1. NCBI lineage: Eukaryota > Metazoa > Chordata > Mammalia > Pholidota > Manidae > Manis > Manis pentadactyla. The sequence goes on from NW_026644615.1 coordinate 126,396, forward strand.
AAACTACAAGCTGAAGGGGCGGGGACAGGTACCCTACACAAGTGAAAGTGAGAAACAAAGAAAGAAATGGATTCTGTTTTGGACCCCAGAGAGAGTCAGTAGAAAATAGCCCAATCTAGCCACCGTGAATTCTTTTTGTTTGGTATCAGCAGTGCTCAGGCATAGATTTAGTGTTGCAGCAACTTCCTTCTCATTTCCTCTCACCTCAACAAATGAATTGCTGTAATAATATGCGTCTGGGCATTTATAATCATTGCTTTTTATGATGTTCACGAATGTAAAGAAGTAATAACCACCTAAAGAGGGAAGTTTGGACACTCAAATAAACACTTCACTCCACAACACACTCTTTGCTCCCAACTGCTCCCGTCCAGAAATAGGTGTTAATTCATATTTGTCCCTCCACCTATCAGCAGTGATCACGCCAATGTCCCTCAAACATGGTGGTGTGCAAAGGGCCAAGTACACTTTTCTGTCGACAACAGGCCCAGACGAAGGATACTTGTGGTCTTCAGGGATCACTTACTCACTGAATGTGGCTAAATAAAGTCAACAAGCGAGCAGGACGTATAAGAGGACAGATGACAAAGATACGAGTTCAAGTCCTTTCACCTCCATTTACTGGTTTTGTAAGCACACTCTGCTGACTCTACCTGAAAGCGTATCGGTGAACACAGTGCTCTCCTTATGGCTTAGTTAAATTGCAAGGTTTCTGGAAGCATAATGTAGGGAAGAGACATAGGCTATGTTGTTAACTTTTCTGTACATAAGGATAGATTGGCAGACAAAAAGATGATTGTTTCATAGATAGATAGGTAGACAGACGACAGGTGAAAGATAGATAGATAGGTACATAGATTAATAGATGATAGACATCATAGATAGATGATAGGAAGATAGATAGATAGATACATAGATAGATACATAGATATATACATACATAGATACATAGATAGACAGACAGACCTTTAGATAGATAGATACAGATACATGTCGATTGACACAAAGCTATTATTCATAACCAGGAGTTGAATGGTGAATAACATAGCTAAACTACAAACAAAAAGGAAGAATGAAATCCAGTTTAAAAAGTGCAGTAAGCAGCCTTAAGAAGAAAACAAATACTACCATTTGCAATGACGTGGATTTAGCAAGACGGTAGTATGTTCAGAAAAATAGGGCAGGCGTATAAAGGCAAGTACCAAGTGATTTCACTCATGTGTGGAGTATAACAACAAAGAAAAACTGAAGTAAAAAAACAGCAGCAGACTCACAGAACCCGAGAGTTGACTAAAAGTAACCAAAGGAAAAAGGACTGGGCAGGGTGAGTCTGAAGGGAGGGATAAGTGTGGGGAGAAAGAATGGGGGCATTAAGTTTAGCATGTATAATGCGCGGGGTCGGGTGTGCATGGGGAGTACTGTACAACACAGAGAAGACTAGTAGAGATCATATAGCATCTTACTACTCACTGATGGACAGTGACTGTAACGGGGACTTTTGGGGGGGACATGGTGAAGGGGTCTACAGCATCCAACTACGCTGATCGGCAGTGACAGAAGAGGTTTTTCGGGGGGACTTGGTGAAGGGGGGAGCATAGTAAACATAATGTTCTTCACGTGATTGTAGATTAATGATAAAAAATATTCTTTAAGTGCAATAAGTGCACAGCTCTGAATCATCAGAATAAAAGTTCAGGCACTGAGTGCTGCAAACAAAAGACACAGGGATAAAAGAAGGGATGAAAACTCAAGACACCTACGTGCTTACTTACAGGAGACTCACTTGAGATCCAAGGACACAGACAAACTACAAGCCGAAGGTGTGTGGACAAGTACCCTACACGAGTGAAACGGAAAATCAAACAATCAAGCAAATGGATTCTGTTTGAGTCCCCAGAGACAGTCAGCAGAAAATAGCCCTATCTGGCCACCGTGAATTCTTTTTGTTTGGTTTCAACAGTTCCCAGCCATAGATTTAGTGGTGCAGCAACATACTTCTCATTTTCTCTCACCTCAACAACTGAGTTGCTGCAATAATAAGAATCTGGGCCTTTGAAATCAGTGGATTTTATGATGTTCACGAATGTGAAAATCTAATAACCACCTAAAGAGGGAAGTTTGGACACTCAATAAACACGTCACTCCACAATACACTGTTAGCTCCCAACTGCTCCTATCTAGAAATTGGTGTTCCTTTTTATTTGACCCTCCGTCCTATCGGCGGTGATCACGCTGATGTCCTTCAAACATGGTGGTGAGCAAAGCAACAAGTTTACTTTTCTGTCGACAACAGGCCCAGAGGAATGATACTTGAGATCTTCAGGGAGCCCTTAGTCAATGAATGTGGCTAAATACAGACAGCAAGTTAGAAGGAGATGAAAGAGGACAGGGGATAGAGACACGGGTTCAAGTCCCGGCACAACCATTTCCTGGTTTTGTAGGTACACGCGGCCGACTCGAACTGCAAGTGTCTCGGTGAACCCAGTGCTCCCTCTGCAGCCTAGATACTTTGCAGGATTTTTGGGAGCATAGTGCAGGAAAGTGATATAGGGTATATGGTTAACTGTTCTGTACAGATGGACAGATGGACAGACAAAAGGATGATTGATTGTGTAATTGATTAATAGATAGACAGACAGACAGATAGATATAGGTACATATCGACTAGCACAAAGCTACTGCTCATAACAAGGAGAGCAATGGTGAAAGCACGTTGCAAAACTACAAACAAAAAAGAAGAATGAAATCCAGTTTAAAAAGTGCAGTAAGCAGCCATAAGAAGAAAACAAATCCTATCATTTGCAATAACGTGGATGGAGCTAGAGGGTATTATGCTCAGTCAAATAGGCCAGGCGGAGAAATACATGTACCAAATGATTTCACTCATGTGTGGAGTATGATAACAAAGAAAAACTGAAGGAAAAGACAGCAGCAGACTCACAGAACCCGAGAGTGGACTAACAGTTACCAAAGAGAAAGGGACTGGGTAGGGTTTGTGGGAAGGGAGTAATAAGTGCGGGGAAAAAGAATGGGGGCATTAGGATTAGCATGTATAATGTGTAGGGTGGGGGGTCATGGGTAGGGCTGTACAACACAGAGAAGACATGTAGTGATTCTACAGCATCTTAGTACATGCTGACGGAGAGCGGCTGTAACTGGGATTTGGGGTGACTTGGTGAAGAGGGTAGACAGAATAACATAATTTTCTGCATGTGATTGTATATTAATGAGAACAAAAAGAATTTCAAAGTGCAGTAAGAGCACAGCTCTCAAATATCAGAATAAAAGTACAGCCTTTGAGTGCTCCAATCAAAAGACACAGGGTTAGAAGAACTGATGAAAACTCAAGACCACCTACGTGCTCCCTTACTGGAGACTCACTTGAGATCCAAGGACAAAGGCAAACTACAAGCTGAAGGGGCGGGGACAGGTACCCTACACAAGTGAAAGTGAGAAACAAAGAAAGAAATGGATTCTGTTTTGGACCCCAGAGAGAGTCAGTAGAAAATAGCCCAATCTAGCCACCGTGAATTCTTTTTGTTTGGTATCAGCAGTGCTCAGGCATAGATTTAGTGTTGCAGCAACTTCCTTCTCATTTCCTCTCACCTCAACAAATGAATTGCTGTAATAATATGCGTCTGGGCATTTATAATCATTGCTTTTTATGATGTTCACGAATGTAAAGAAGTAATAACCACCTAAAGAGGGAAGTTTGGACACTCAAATAAACACTTCACTCCACAACACACTCTTTGCTCCCAACTGCTCCCGTCCAGAAATAGGTGTTAATTCATATTTGTCCCTCCACCTATCAGCAGTGATCACGCCAATGTCCCTCAAACATGGTGGTGTGCAAAGGGCCAAGTACACTTTTCTGTCGACAACAGGCCCAGACGAAGGATACTTGTGGTCTTCAGGGATCACTTACTCACTGAATGTGGCTAAATAAAGTCAACAAGCGAGCAGGAAGTATAAGAGGACAGATGACAAAGATACGAGTTCAAGTCCTTTCACCTCCATTTACTGGTTTTGTAAGCACACTCTGCTGACTCTACCTGAAAGCGTATCGGTGAACACAGTGCTCTCCTTATGGCTTAGTTAAATTGCAAGGTTTCTGGAAGCATAATGTAGGGAAGAGACATAGGCTATGTTGTAAACTGTTCTGTACATAAGGATAGATTGGCAGACAAAAAGATGATTGTTTCATAGATAGATAGGTAGACAGACGACAGGTGAAAGATAGATAGATAGGTACATAGATTAATAGATGATAGACATCATAGATAGATGATAGGAAGATAGATAGATAGATACATAGATAGATACATAGATATATACATACATAGATACATAGATAGACAGACAGACCTTTAGATAGATAGATACAGATACATGTCGATTGACACAAAGCTATTATTCATAACCAGGAGTTGAATGGTGAATAACATAGCTAAACTACAAACAAAAAGGAAGAATGAAATCCAGTTTAAAAAGTGCAGTAAGCAGCCTTAAGAAGAAAACAAATACTACCATTTGCAATGACGTGGATGGAGCAAGACGGTAGTATGTTCAGAAAAATAGGGCAGGCGGATAAAGGCAAGTACCAAGTGATTTCACTCATGTGTGGAGTATAACAACAAAGAAAAACTGAAGTAAAAAAACAGCAGCAGACTCACAGAACCCGAGAGTTGACTAAAAGTAACCAAAGGAAAAAGGACTGGGCAGGGTGAGTCTGAAGGGAGGGATAAGTGTGGGGAGAAAGAATGGGGGCATTAAGTTTAGCATGTATAATGCGCGGGGTCGGGTGTGCATGGGGAGTACTGTACAACACAGAGAAGACTAGTAGAGATCATATAGCATCTTACTACTCACTGATGGACAGTGACTGTAACGGGGACTTTTGGGGGGGACATGGTGAAGGGGTCTACAGCATCCAACTACGCTGATCGGCAGTGACAGAAGAGGTTTTTCGGGGGGACTTGGTGAAGGGGGGAGCATAGTAAACATAATGTTCTTCACGTGATTGTAGATTAATGATAAAAAATATTCTTTAAGTGCAATAAGTGCAAAGCTCTGAATCATCAGAATAAAAGTTCAGGCACTGAGTGCTGCAAACAAAAGACACAGGGATAAAAGAAGGGATGAAAACTCAAGACACCTACGTGCTTACTTACAGGAGACTCACTTGAGATCCAAGGACACAGACAAACTACAAGCCGAAGGTGTGTGGACAAGTACCCTACACGAGTGAAACGGAAAATCAAACAATCAAGCAAATGGATTCTGTTTGAGTCCCCAGAGACAGTCAGCAGAAAATAGCCCTATCTGGCCACCGTGAATTCTTTTTGTTTGGTTTCAACAGTTCCCAGCCATAGATTTAGTGGTGCAGCAACATACTTCTCATTTTCTCTCACCTCAACAACTGAGTTGCTGCAATAATAAGAATCTGGGCCTTTGAAATCAGTGGATTTTATGATGTTCACGAATGTGAAAATCTAATAACCACCTAAAGAGGGAAGTTTGGACACTCAATAAACACGTCACTCCACAATACACTGTTAGCTCCCAACTGCTCCTATCTAGAAATTGGTGTTCCTTTTTATTTGACCCTCCGTCCTATCGGCGGTGATCACGCTGATGTCCTTCAAACATGGTGGTGAGCAAAGCAACAAGTTTACTTTTCTGTCGACAACAGGCCCAGAGGAATGATACTTGAGATCTTCAGGGAGCCCTTAGTCAATGAATGTGGCTAAATACAGACAGCAAGTTAGAAGGAGATGAAAGAGGACAGGGGATAGAGACACGGGTTCAAGTCCCGGCACAACCATTTCCTGGTTTTGTAGGTACACGCGGCCGACTCGAACTGCAAGTGTCTCGGTGAACCCAGTGCTCCCTCTGCAGCCTAGATACTTTGCAGGATTTTTGGGAGCATAGTGCAGGAAAGTGATATAGGGTATATGGTTAACTGTTCTGTACAGATGGACAGATGGACAGACAAAAGGATGATTGATTGTGTAATTGATTAATAGATAGACAGACAGACAGATAGATATAGGTACATATCGACTAGCACAAAGCTACTGCTCATAACAAGGAGAGCAATGGTGAAAGCACGTTGCAAAACTACAAACAAAAAAGAAGAATGAAATCCAGTTTAAAAAGTGCAGTAAGCAGCCATAAGAAGAAAACAAATCCTATCATTTGCAATAACGTGGATGGAGCTAGAGGGTATTATGCTCAGTCAAATAGGCCAGGCGGAGAAATACATGTACCAAATGATTTCACTCATGTGTGGAGTATGATAACAAAGAAAAACTGAAGGAAAAGACAGCAGCAGACTCACAGAACCCGAGAGTGGACTAACAGTTACCAAAGAGAAAGGGACTGGGTAGGGTTTGTGGGAAGGGAGTAATAAGTGCGGGGAAAAAGAATGGGGGCATTAGGATTAGCATGTATAATGTGTAGGGTGGGGGGTCATGGGTAGGGCTGTACAACACAGAGAAGACATGTAGTGATTCTACAGCATCTTAGTACATGCTGACGGAGAGCGGCTGTAACTGGGATTTGGGGTGACTTGGTGAAGAGGGTAGACAGAATAACATAATTTTCTGCATGTGATTGTATATTAATGAGAACAAAAAGAATTTCAAAGTGCAGTAAGAGCACAGCTCTCAAATATCAGAATAAAAGTACAGCCTTTGAGTGCTCCAATCAAAAGACACAGGGTTAGAAGAACTGATGAAAACTCAAGACCACCTACGTGCTCCCTTACTGGAGACTCACTTGAGATCCAAGGACAAAGGCAAACTACAAGCTGAAGGGGCGGGGACAGGTACCCTACACAAGTGAAAGTGAGAAACAAAGAAAGAAATGGATTCTGTTTTGGACCCCAGAGAGAGTCAGTAGAAAATAGCCCAATCTAGCCACCGTGAATTCTTTTTGTTTGGTATCAGCAGTGCTCAGGCATAGATTTAGTGTTGCAGCAACTTCCTTCTCATTTCCTCTCACCTCAACAAATGAATTGCTGTAATAATATGCGTCTGGGCATTTATAATCATTGCTTTTTATGATGTTCACGAATGTAAAGAAGTAATAACCACCTAAAGAGGGAAGTTTGGACACTCAAACACTTCACTCCACAACACACTCTTTGTTCCCAACTGCTCCCGTCCAGAAATAGGTGTTAATTCATATTTGTCCCTCCACCTATCAGCAGTGATCACGCCAATGTCCCTCAAACATGGTGGTGTGCAAAGGGCCAAGTACACTTTTCTGTCGACAACAGGCCCAGACGAAGGATACTTGTGGTCTTCAGGGATCACTTACTCACTGAATGTGGCTAAATAAAGTCAACAAGCGAGCAGGAAGTATAAGAGGACAGATGACAAAGATACGAGTTCAAGTCCTTTCACCTCCATTTACTGGTTTTGTAAGCACACTCTGCTGACTCTACCTGAAAGCGTATCGGTGAACACAGTGCTCTCCTTATGGCTTAGTTAAATTGCAAGGTTTCTGGAAGCATAATGTAGGGAAGAGACATAGGCTATGTTGTTAACTGTTCTGTACATAAGGATAGATTGGCAGACAAAAAGATGATTGTTTCATAGATAGATAGGTAGACAGACGACAGGTGAAAGATAGATAGATAGGTACATAGATTAATAGATGATAGACATCATAGATAGATGATAGGAAGATAGATAGATAGATACATAGATAGATACATAGATATATACATACATAGATACATAGATAGACAGACAGACCTTTAGATAGATAGATACAGATACATGTCGATTGACACAAAGCTATTATTCATAACCAGGAGTTGAATGGTGAATAACATAGCTAAACTACAAACAAAAAGGAAGAATGAAATCCAGTTTAAAAAGTGCAGTAAGCAGCCTTAAGAAGAAAACAAATACTACCATTTGCAATGACGTGGATGGAGCAAGACGGTAGTATGTTCAGAAAAATAGGGCAGGCGGATAAAGGCAAGTACCAAGTGATTTCACTCATGTGTGGAGTATAACAACAAAGAAAAACTGAAGTAAAAAAACAGCAGCAGACTCACAGAACCCGAGAGTTGACTAAAAGTAACCAAAGGAAAAAGGACTGGGCAGGGTGAGTCTGAAGGGAGGGATAAGTGTGGGGAGAAAGAATGGGGGCATTAAGTTTAGCATGTATAATGCGCGGGGTCGGGTGTGCATGGGGAGTACTGTACAACACAGAGAAGACTAGTAGAGATCATATAGCATCTTACTACTCACTGATGGACAGTGACTGTAACGGGGACTTTTGGGGGGGACATGGTGAAGGGGTCTACAGCATCCAACTACGCTGATCGGCAGTGACAGAAGAGGTTTTTCGGGGGGACTTGGTGAAGGGGGGAGCATAGTAAACATAATGTTCTTCACGTGATTGTAGATTAATGATAAAAAATATTCTTTAAGTGCAATAAGTGCACAGCTCTGAATCATCAGAATAAAAGTTCAGGCACTGAGTGCTGCAAACAAAAGACACAGGGATAAAAGAAGGGATGAAAACTCAAGACACCTACGTGCTTACTTACAGGAGACTCACTTGAGATCCAAGGACACAGACAAACTACAAGCCGAAGGTGTGTGGACAAGTACCCTACACGAGTGAAACGGAAAATCAAACAATCAAGCAAATGGATTCTGTTTGAGTCCCCAGAGACAGTCAGCAGAAAATAGCCCTATCTGGCCACCGTGAATTCTTTTTGTTTGGTTTCAACAGTTCCCAGCCATAGATTTAGTGGTGCAGCAACATACTTCTCATTTTCTCTCACCTCAACAACTGAGTTGCTGCAATAATAAGAATCTGGGCCTTTGAAATCAGTGGATTTTATGATGTTCACGAATGTGAAAATCTAATAACCACCTAAAGAGGGAAGTTTGGACACTCAATAAACACGTCACTCCACAATACACTGTTAGCTCCCAACTGCTCCTATCTAGAAATTGGTGTTCCTTTTTATTTGACCCTCCGTCCTATCGGCGGTGATCACGCTGATGTCCTTCAAACATGGTGGTGAGCAAAGCAACAAGTTTACTTTTCTGTCGACAACAGGCCCAGAGGAATGATACTTGAGATCTTCAGGGAGCCCTTAGTCAATGAATGTGGCTAAATACAGACAGCAAGTTAGAAGGAGATGAAAGAGGACAGGGGATAGAGACACGGGTTCAAGTCCCGGCACAACCATTTCCTGGTTTTGTAGGTACACGCGGCCGACTCGAACTGCAAGTGTCTCGGTGAACCCAGTGCTCCCTCTGCAGCCTAGATACTTTGCAGGATTTTTGGGAGCATAGTGCAGGAAAGTGATATAGGGTATATGGTTAACTGTTCTGTACAGATGGACAGATGGACAGACAAAAGGATGATTGATTGTGTAATTGATTAATAGATAGACAGACAGACAGATAGATATAGGTACATATCGACTAGCACAAAGCTACTGCTCATAACAAGGAGAGCAATGGTGAAAGCACGTTGCAAAACTACAAACAAAAAAGAAGAATGAAATCCAGTTTAAAAAGTGCAGTAAGCAGCCATAAGAAGAAAACAAATCCTATCATTTGCAATAACGTGGATGGAGCTAGAGGGTATTATGCTCAGTCAAATAGGCCAGGCGGAGAAATACATGTACCAAATGATTTCACTCATGTGTGGAGAATGATAACAAAGAAAAACTGAAGGAAAAGACAGCAGCAGACTCACAGAACCCGAGAGTGGACTAACAGTTACCAAAGAGAAAGGGACTGGGTAGGGTTTGTGGGAAGGGAGTAATAAGTGCGGGGAAAAAGAATGGGGGCATTAGGATTAGCATGTATAATGTGTAGGGTGGGGGGTCATGGGTAGGGCTGTACAACACAGAGAAGACATGTAGTGATTCTACAGCATCTTAGTACATGCTGACGGAGAGCGGCTGTAACTGGGATTTGGGGTGACTTGGTGAAGAGGGTAGACAGAATAACATAATTTTCTGCATGTGATTGTATATTAATGAGAACAAAAAGAATTTCAAAGTGCAGTAAGAGCACAGCTCTCAAATATCAGAATAAAAGTACAGCCTTTGAGTGCTCCAATCAAAAGACACAGGGTTAGAAGTACTGATGAAAACTCAAGACCACCTACGTGCTCCCTTACTGGAGACTCACTTGAGATCCAAGGACAAAGACAAACTACAAGCTGAAGGGGCGGGGACAGGTACCCTACACAAGTGAAAGTGAGAAACAAAGAAAGAAATGGATTCTGTTTTGGACCCCAGAGAGAGTCAGTAGAAAATAGCCGAATCTAGCCACCGTGAATTCTTTTTGTTTGGTATCAGCAGTGCTCAGGCATAGATTTAGTGTTGCAGCAACTTCCTTCTCATTTCCTCTCACCTCAACAAATGAATTGCTGTAATAATATGCGTCTGGGCATTTATAATCATTGCTTTTTATGATGTTCACGAATGTAAAGAAGTAATAACCACCTAAAGAGGGAAGTTTGGACACTCAAATAAACACTTCACTCCACAACACACTCTTTGCTCCCAACTGCTCCCGTCCAGAAATAGGTGTTAATTCATATTTGTCCCTCCACCTATCAGCAGTGATCACGCCAATGTCCCTCAAACATGGTGGTGTGCAAAGGGCCAAGTACACTTTTCTGTCGACAACAGGCCCAGACGAAGGATACTTGTGGTCTTCAGGGATCACTTACTCACTGAATGTGGCTAAATAAAGTCAACAAGCGAGCAGGACGTATAAGAGGACAGATGACAAAGATACGAGTTCAAGTCCTTTCACCTCCATTTACTGGTTTTGTAAGCACACTCTGCTGACTCTACCTGAAAGCGTATCGGTGAACACAGTGCTCTCCTTATGGCTTAGTTAAATTGCAAGGTTTCTGGAAGCATAATGTAGGGAAGAGACATAGGCTATGTTGTTAACTGTTCTGTACATAAGGATAGATTGGCAGACAAAAAGATGATTGTTTCATAGATAGATAGGTAGACAGACGACAGGTGAAAGATAGATAGATAGGTACATAGATTAATAGATGATAGACATCATAGATAGATGATAGGAAGATAGATAGATAGATACATAGATAGATACATAGATATATACATACATAGATACATAGATAGACAGACAGACCTTTAGATAGATAGATACAGATACATGTCGATTGACACAAAGCTATTATTCATAACCAGGAGTTGAATGGTGAATAACATAGCTAAACTACAAACAAAAAGGAAGAATGAAATCCAGTTTAAAAAGTGCAGTAAGCAGCCTTAAGAAGAAAACAAATACTACCATTTGCAATGACGTGGATGGAGCAAGACGGTAGTATGTTCAGAAAAATAGGGCAGGCGTATAAAGGCAAGTACCAAGTGATTTCACTCATGTGTGGAGTATAACAACAAAGAAAAACTGAAGTTAAAAAACAGCAGCAGACTCACAGAACCCGAGAGTTGACTAAAAGTAACCAAAGGAAAAAGGACTGGGCAGGGTGAGTCTGAAGGGAGGGATAAGTGTGGGGAGAAAGAATGGGGGCATTAAGTTTAGCATGTATAATGCGCGGGGTCGGGTGTGCATGGGGAGTACTGTACAACACAGAGAAGACTAGTAGAGATCATATAGCATCTTACTACTCACTGATGGACAGTGACTGTAACGGGGACTTTTGGGGGGGACATGGTGAAGGGGTCTACAGCATCCAACTACGCTGATCGGCAGTGACAGAAGAGGTTTTTCGGGGGGACTTGGTGAAGGGGGGAGCATAGTAAACATAATGTTCTTCACGTGATTGTAGATTAATGATAAAAAATATTCTTTAAGTGCAATAAGTGCACAGCTCTGAATCATCAGAATAAAAGTTCAGGCACTGAGTGCTGCAAACAAAAGACACAGGGATAAAAGAAGGGATGAAAACTCAAGACACCTACGTGCTTACTTACAGGAGACTCACTTGAGATCCAAGGACACAGACAAACTACAAGCCGAAGGTGTGTGGACAAGTACCCTACACGAGTGAAACGGAAAATCAAACAATCAAGCAAATGGATTCTGTTTGAGTCCCCAGAGACAGTCAGCAGAAAATAGCCCTATCTGGCCACCGTGAATTCTTTTTGTTTGGTTTCAACAGTTCCCAGCCATAGATTTAGTGGTGCAGCAACATACTTCTCATTTTCTCTCACCTCAACAACTGAGTTGCTGCAATAATAAGAATCTGGGCCATTGAAATCAGTGGATTTTATGATGTTCACGAATGTGAAAATCTAATAACCACCTAAAGAGGGAAGTTTGGACACTCAATAAACACGTCACTCCACAATACACTGTTAGCTCCCAACTGCTCCTATCTAGAAATTGGTGTTCCTTTTTATTTGACCCTCCGTCCTATCGGCGGTGATCACGCTGATGTCCTTCAAACATGGTGGTGAGCAAAGCAACAAGTTTACTTTTCTGTCGACAACAGGCCCAGAGGAATGATACTTGAGATCTTCAGGGAGCCCTTAGTCAATGAATGTGGCTAAATACAGACAGCAAGTTAGAAGGAGATGAAAGAGGACAGGGGATAGAGACACGGGTTCAAGTCCCGGCACAACCATTTCCTGGTTTTGTAGGTACACGCGGCCGACTCGAACTGCAAGTGTCTCGGTGAACCCAGTGCTCCCTCTGCAGCCTAGATACTTTGCAGGATTTTTGGGAGCATAGTGCAGGAAAGTGATATAGGGTATATGGTTAACTGTTCTGTACAGATGGACAGATGGACAGACAAAAGGATGATTGATTGTGTAATTGATTAATAGATAGACAGACAGACAGATAGATATAGGTACATATCGACTAGCACAAAGCTACTGCTCATAACAAGGAGAGCAATGGTGAAAGCACGTTGCAAAACTACAAACAAAAAAGAAGAATGAAATCCAGTTTAAAAAGTGCAGTAAGCAGCCATAAGAAGAAAACAAATCCTATCATTTGCAATAACGTGGATGGAGCTAGAGGGTATTATGCTCAGTCAAATAGGCCAGGCGGAGAAATACATGTACCAAATGATTTCACTCATGTGTGGAGAATGATAACAAAGAAAAACTGAAGGAAAAGACAGCAGCAGACTCACAGAACCCGAGAGTGGACTAACAGTTACCAAAGAGAAAGGGACTGGGTAGGGTTTGTGGGAAGGGAGTAATAAGTGCGGGGAAAAAGAATGGGGGCATTAGGATTAGCATGTATAATGTGTAGGGTGGGGGGTCATGGGTAGGGCTGTACAACACAGAGAAGACATGTAGTGATTCTACAGCATCTTAGTACATGCTGACGGAGAGCGGCTGTAACTGGGATTTGGGGTGACTTGGTGAAGAGGGTAGACAGAATAACATAATTTTCTGCATGTGATTGTATATTAATGAGAACAAAAAGAATTTCAAAGTGCAGTAAGAGCACAGCTCTCAAATATCAGAATAAAAGTACAGCCTTTGAGTGCTCCAATCAAAAGACACAGGGTTAGAAGTACTGATGAAAACTCAAGACCACCTACGTGCTCCCTTACTGGAGACTCACTTGAGATCCAAGGACAAAGACAAACTACAAGCTGAAGGGGCGGGGACAGGTACCCTACACAAGTGAAAGTGAGAAACAAAGAAAGAAATGGATTCTGTTTTGGACCCCAGAGAGAGTCAGTAGAAAATAGCCGAATCTAGCCACCGTGAATTCTTTTTGTTTGGTATCAGCAGTGCTCAGGCATAGATTTAGTGTTGCAGCAACTTCCTTCTCATTTCCTCTCACCTCAACAAATGAATTGCTGTAATAATATGCGTCTGGGCATTTATAATCATTGCTTTTTATGATGTTCACGAATGTAAAGAAGTAATAACCACCTAAAGAGGGAAGTTTGGACACTCAAATAAACACTTCACTCCACAACACACTCTTTGCTCCCAACTGCTCCCGTCCAGAAATAGGTGTTAATTCATATTTGTCCCTCCACCTATCAGCAGTGATCACGCCAATGTCCCTCAAACATGGTGGTGTGCAAAGGGCCAAGTACACTTTTCTGTCGACAACAGGCCCAGACGAAGGATACTTGTGGTCTTCAGGGATCACTTACTCACTGAATGTGGCTAAATAAAGTCAACAAGCGAGCAGGACGTATAAGAGGACAGATGACAAAGATACGAGTTCAAGTCCTTTCACCTCCATTTACTGGTTTTGTAAGCACACTCTGCTGACTCTACCTGAAAGCGTATCGGTGAACACAGTGCTCTCCTTATGGCTTAGTTAAATTGCAAGGTTTCTGGAAGCATAATGTAGGGAAGAGACATAGGCTATGTTGTTAACTGTTCTGTACATAAGGATAGATTGGCAGACAAAAAGATGATTGTTTCATAGATAGATAGGTAGACAGACGACAGGTGAAAGATAGATAGATAGGTACATAGATTAATAGATGATAGACATCATAGATAGATGATAGGAAGATAGATAGATAGATACATAGATAGATACATAGATATATACATACATAGATACATAGATAGACAGACAGACCTTTAGATAGATAGATACAGATACATGTCGATTGACACAAAGCTATTATTCATAACCAGGAGTTGAATGGTGAATAACATAGCTAAACTACAAACAAAAAGGAAGAATGAAATCCAGTTTAAAAAGTGCAGTAAGCAGCCTTAAGAAGAAAACAAATACTACCATTTGCAATGACGTGGATGGAGCAAGACGGTAGTATGTTCAGAAAAATAGGGCAGGCGGATAAAGGCAAGTACCAAGTGATTTCACTCATGTGTGGAGTATAACAACAAAGAAAAACTGAAGTAAAAAAACAGCAGCAGACTCACAGAACCCGAGAGTTGACTAAAAGTAACCAAAGGAAAAAGGACTGGGCAGGGTGAGTCTGAAGGGAGGGATAAGTGTGGGGAGAAAGAATGGGGGCATTAAGTTTAGCATGTATAATGCGCGGGGTCGGGTGTGCATGGGGAGTACTGTACAACACAGAGAAGACTAGTAGAGATCATATAGCATCTTACTACTCACTGATGGACAGTGACTGTAACGGGGACTTTTGGGGGGGACATGGTGAAGGGGTCTACAGCATCCAACTACGCTGATCGGCAGTGACAGAAGAGGTTTTTCGGGGGGACTTGGTGAAGGGGGGAGCATAGTAAACATAATGTTCTTCACGTGATTGTAGATTAATGATAAAAAATATTCTTTAAGTGCAATAAGTGCACAGCTCTGAATCATCAGAATAAAAGTTCAGGCACTGAGTGCTGCAAACAAAAGACACAGGGATAAAAGAAGGGATGAAAACTCAAGACACCTACGTGCTTACTTACAGGAGACTCACTTGAGATCCAAGGACACAGACAAACTACAAGCCGAAGGTGTGTGGACAAGTACCCTACACGAGTGAAACGGAAAATCAAACAATCAAGCAAATGGATTCTGTTTGAGTCCCCAGAGACAGTCAGCAGAAAATAGCCCTATCTGGCCACCGTGAATTCTTTTTGTTTGGTTTCAACAGTTCCCAGCCATAGATTTAGTGGTGCAGCAACATACTTCTCATTTTCTCTCACCTCAACAACTGAGTTGCTGCAATAATAAGAATCTGGGCCTTTGAAATCAGTGGATTTTATGATGTTCACGAATGTGAAAATCTAATAACCACCTAAAGAGGGAAGTTTGGACACTCAATAAACACGTCACTCCACAATACACTGTTAGCTCCCAACTGCTCCTATCTAGAAATTGGTGTTCCTTTTTATTTGACCCTCCGTCCTATCGGCGGTGATCACGCTGATGTCCTTCAAACATGGTGGTGAGCAAAGCAACAAGTTTACTTTTCTGTCGACAACAGGCCCAGAGGAATGATACTTGAGATCTTCAGGGAGCCCTTAGTCAATGAATGTGGCTAAATACAGACAGCAAGTTAGAAGGAGATGAAAGAGGACAGGGGATAGAGACACGGGTTCAAGTCCCGGCACAACCATTTCCTGGTTTTGTAGGTACACGCGGCCGACTCGAACTGCAAGTGTCTCGGTGAACCCAGTGCTCCCTCTGCAGCCTAGATACTTTGCAGGATTTTTGGGAGCATAGTGCAGGAAAGTGATATAGGGTATATGGTTAACTGTTCTGTACAGATGGACAGATGGACAGACAAAAGGATGATTGATTGTGTAATTGATTAATAGATAGACAGACAGACAGATAGATATAGGTACATATCGACTAGCACAAAGCTACTGCTCATAACAAGGAGAGCAATGGTGAAAGCACGTTGCAAAACTACAAACAAAAAAGAAGAATGAAATCCAGTTTAAAAAGTGCAGTAAGCAGCCATAAGAAGAAAACAAATCCTATCATTTGCAATAACGTGGATGGAGCTAGAGGGTATTATGCTCAGTCAAATAGGCCAGGCGGAGAAATACATGTACCAAATGATTTCACTCATGTGTGGAGTATGATAACAAAGAAAAACTGAAGGAAAAGACAGCAGCAGACTCACAGAACCCGAGAGTGGACTAACAGTTACCAAAGAGAAAGGGACTGGGTAGGGTTTGTGGGAAGGGAGTAATAAGTGCGGGGAAAAAGAATGGGGGCATTAGGATTAGCATGTATAATGTGTAGGGTGGGGGGTCATGGGTAGGGCTGTACAACACAGAGAAGACATGTAGTGATTCTACAGCATCTTAGTACATGCTGACGGAGAGCGGCTGTAACTGGGATTTGGGGTGACTTGGTGAAGAGGGTAGACAGAATAACATAATTTTCTGCATGTGATTGTATATTAATGAGAACAAAAAGAATTTCAAAGTGCAGTAAGAGCACAGCTCTCAAATATCAGAATAAAAGTACAGCCTTTGAGTGCTCCAATCAAAAGACACAGGGTTAGAAGAACTGATGAAAACTCAAGACCACCTACGTGCTCCCTTACTGGAGACTCACTTGAGATCCAAGGACAAAGGCAAACTACAAGCTGAAGGGGCGGGGACAGGTACCCTACACAAGTGAAAGTGAGAAACAAAGAAAGAAATGGATTCTGTTTTGGACCCCAGAGAGAGTCAGTAGAAAATAGCCGAATCTAGCCACCGTGAATTCTTTTTGTTTGGTATCAGCAGTGCTCAGGCATAGATTTAGTGTTGCAGCAACTTCCTTCTCATTTCCTCTCACCTCAACAAATGAATTGCTGTAATAATATGCGTCTGGGCATTTATAATCATTGCTTTTTATGATGTTCACGAATGTAAAGAAGTAATAACCACCTAAAGAGGGAAGTTTGGACACTCAAATAAACACTTCACTCCACAACACACTCTTTGCTCCCAACTGCTCCCGTCCAGAAATAGGTGTTAATTCATATTTGTCCCTCCACCTATCAGCAGTGATCACGCCAATGTCCCTCAAACATGGTGGTGTGCAAAGGGCCAAGTACACTTTTCTGTCGACAACAGGCCCAGACGAAGGATACTTGTGGTCTTCAGGGATCACTTACTCACTGAATGTGGCTAAATAAAGTCAACAAGCGAGCAGGACGTATAAGAGGACAGATGACAAAGATACGAGTTCAAGTCCTTTCACCTCCATTTACTGGTTTTGTAAGCACACTCTGCTGACTCTACCTGAAAGCGTATCGGTGAACACAGTGCTCTCCTTATGGCTTAGTTAAATTGCAAGGTTTCTGGAAGCATAATGTAGGGAAGAGACATAGGCTATGTTGTTAACTGTTCTGTACATAAGGATAGATTGGCAGACAAAAAGATGATTGTTTCATAGATAGATAGGTAGACAGACGACAGGTGAAAGATAGATAGATAGGTACATAGATTAATAGATGATAGACATCATAGATAGATGATAGGAAGATAGATAGATAGATACATAGATAGATACATAGATATATACATACATAGATACATAGATAGACAGACAGACCTTTAGATAGATAGATACAGATACATGTCGATTGACACAAAGCTATTATTCATAACCAGGAGTTGAATGGTGAATAACATAGCTAAACTACAAACAAAAAGGAAGAATGAAATCCAGTTTAAAAAGTGCAGTAAGCAGCCTTAAGAAGAAAACAAATACTACCATTTGCAATGACGTGGATGGAGCAAGACGGTAGTATGTTCAGAAAAATAGGGCAGGCGGATAAAGGCAAGTACCAAGTGATTTCACTCATGTGTGGAGTATAACAACAAAGAAAAACTGAAGTAAAAAAACAGCAGCAGACTCACAGAACCCGAGAGTTGACTAAAAGTAACCAAAGGAAAAAGGACTGGGCAGGGTGAGTCTGAAGGGAGGGATAAGTGTGGGGAGAAAGAATGGGGGCATTAAGTTTAGCATGTATAATGCGCGGGGTCGGGTGTGCATGGGGAGTACTGTACAACACAGAGAAGACTAGTAGAGATCATATAGCATCTTACTACTCACTGATGGACAGTGACTGTAACGGGGACTTTTGGGGGGGACATGGTGAAGGGGTCTACAGCATCCAACTACGCTGATCGGCAGTGACAGAAGAGGTTTTTCGGGGGGACTTGGTGAAGGGGGGAGCATAGTAAACATAATGTTCTTCACGTGATTGTAGATTAATGATAAAAAATATTCTTTAAGTGCAATAAGTGCACAGCTCTGAATCATCAGAATAAAAGTTCAGGCACTGAGTGCTGCAAACAAAAGACACAGGGATAAAAGAAGGGATGAAAACTCAAGACACCTACGTGCTTACTTACAGGAGACTCACTTGAGATCCAAGGACACAGACAAACTACAAGCCGAAGGTGTGTGGACAAGTACCCTACACGAGTGAAACGGAAAATCAAACAATCAAGCAAATGGATTCTGTTTGAGTCCCCAGAGACAGTCAGCAGAAAATAGCCCTATCTGGCCACCGTGAATTCTTTTTGTTTGGTTTCAACAGTTCCCAGCCATAGATTTAGTGGTGCAGCAACATACTTCTCATTTTCTCTCACCTCAACAACTGAGTTGCTGCAATAATAAGAATCTGGGCCTTTGAAATCAGTGGATTTTATGATGTTCACGAATGTGAAAATCTAATAACCACCTAAAGAGGGAAGTTTGGACACTCAATAAACACGTCACTCCACAATACACTGTTAGCTCCCAACTGCTCCTATCTAGAAATTGGTGTTCCTTTTTATTTGACCCTCCGTCCTATCGGCGGTGATCACGCTGATGTCCTTCAAACATGGTGGTGAGCAAAGCAACAAGTTTACTTTTCTGTCGACAACAGGCCCAGAGGAATGATACTTGAGATCTTCAGGGAGCCCTTAGTCAATGAATGTGGCTAAATACAGACAGCAAGTTAGAAGGAGATGAAAGAGGACAGGGGATAGAGACACGGGTTCAAGTCCCGGCACAACCATTTCCTGGTTTTGTAGGTACACGCGGCCGACTCGAACTGCAAGTGTCTCGGTGAACCCAGTGCTCCCTCTGCAGCCTAGATACTTTGCAGGATTTTTGGGAGCATAGTGCAGGAAAGTGATATAGGGTATATGGTTAACTGTTCTGTACAGATGGACAGATGGACAGACAAAAGGATGATTGATTGTGTAATTGATTAATAGATAGACAGACAGACAGATAGATATAGGTACATATCGACTAGCACAAAGCTACTGCTCATAACAAGGAGAGCAATGGTGAAAGCACGTTGCAAAACTACAAACAAAAAAGAAGAATGAAATCCAGTTTAAAAAGTGCAGTAAGCAGCCATAAGAAGAAAACAAATCCTATCATTTGCAATAACGTGGATGGAGCTAGAGGGTATTATGCTCAGTCAAATAGGCCAGGCGGAGAAATACATGTACCAAATGATTTCACTCATGTGTGGAGTATGATAACAAAGAAAAACTGAAGGAAAAGACAGCAGCAGACTCACAGAACCCGAGAGTGGACTAACAGTTACCAAAGAGAAAGGGACTGGGTAGGGTTTGTGGGAAGGGAGTAATAAGTGCGGGGAAAAAGAATGGGGGCATTAGGATTAGCATGTATAATGTGTAGGGTGGGGGGTCATGGGTAGGGCTGTACAACACAGAGAAGACATGTAGTGATTCTACAGCATCTTAGTACATGCTGACGGAGAGCGGCTGTAACTGGGATTTGGGGTGACTTGGTGAAGAGGGTAGACAGAATAACATAATTTTCTGCATGTGATTGTATATTAATGAGAACAAAAAGAATTTCAAAGTGCAGTAAGAGCACAGCTCTCAAATATCAGAATAAAAGTACAGCCTTTGAGTGCTCCAATCAAAAGACACAGGGTTAGAAGAACTGATGAAAACTCAAGACCACCTACGTGCTCCCTTACTGGAGACTCACTTGAGATCCAAGGACAAAGGCAAACTACAAGCTGAAGGGGCGGGGACAGGTACCCTACACAAGTGAAAGTGAGAAACAAAGAAAGAAATGGATTCTGTTTTGGACCCCAGAGAGAGTCAGTAGAAAATAGCCCAATCTAGCCACCGTGAATTCTTTTTGTTTGGTATCAGCAGTGCTCAGGCATAGATTTAGTGTTGCAGCAACTTCCTTCTCATTTCCTCTCACCTCAACAAATGAATTGCTGTAATAATATGCGT
Organism: Manis pentadactyla; assembly: GCF_030020395.1. NCBI lineage: Eukaryota > Metazoa > Chordata > Mammalia > Pholidota > Manidae > Manis > Manis pentadactyla. The sequence goes on from NW_026644615.1 coordinate 147,040, forward strand.
CTGGGCATTTATAATCATTGCTTTTTATGATGTTCACGAATGTAAAGAAGTAATAACCACCTAAAGAGGGAAGTTTGGACACTCAAATAAACACTTCACTCCACAACACACTCTTTGTTCCCAACTGCTCCCGTCCAGAAATAGGTGTTAATTCATATTTGTCCCTCCACCTATCAGCAGTGATCACGCCAATGTCCCTCAAACATGGTGGTGTGCAAAGGGCCAAGTACACTTTTCTGTCGACAACAGGCCCAGACGAAGGATACTTGTGGTCTTCAGGGATCACTTACTCACTGAATGTGGCTAAATAAAGTCAACAAGCGAGCAGGAAGTATAAGAGGACAGATGACAAAGATACGAGTTCAAGTCCTTTCACCTCCATTTACTGGTTTTGTAAGCACACTCTGCTGACTCTACCTGAAAGCGTATCGGTGAACACAGTGCTCTCCTTATGGCTTAGTTAAATTGCAAGGTTTCTGGAAGCATAATGTAGGGAAGAGACATAGGCTATGTTGTTAACTGTTCTGTACATAAGGATAGATTGGCAGACAAAAAGATGATTGTTTCATAGATAGATAGGTAGACAGACGACAGGTGAAAGATAGATAGATAGGTACATAGATTAATAGATGATAGACATCATAGATAGATGATAGGAAGATAGATAGATAGATACATAGATAGATACATAGATATATACATACATAGATACATAGATAGACAGACAGACCTTTAGATAGATAGATACAGATACATGTCGATTGACACAAAGCTATTATTCATAACCAGGAGTTGAATGGTGAATAACATAGCTAAACTACAAACAAAAAGGAAGAATGAAATCCAGTTTAAAAAGTGCAGTAAGCAGCCTTAAGAAGAAAACAAATACTACCATTTGCAATGACGTGGATGGAGCAAGACGGTAGTATGTTCAGAAAAATAGGGCAGGCGGATAAAGGCAAGTACCAAGTGATTTCACTCATGTGTGGAGTATAACAACAAAGAAAAACTGAAGTAAAAAAACAGCAGCAGACTCACAGAACCCGAGAGTTGACTAAAAGTAACCAAAGGAAAAAGGACTGGGCAGGGTGAGTCTGAAGGGAGGGATAAGTGTGGGGAGAAAGAATGGGGGCATTAAGTTTAGCATGTATAATGCGCGGGGTCGGGTGTGCATGGGGAGTACTGTACAACACAGAGAAGACTAGTAGAGATCATATAGCATCTTACTACTCACTGATGGACAGTGACTGTAACGGGGACTTTTGGGGGGGACATGGTGAAGGGGTCTACAGCATCCAACTACGCTGATCGGCAGTGACAGAAGAGGTTTTTCGGGGGGACTTGGTGAAGGGGGGAGCATAGTAAACATAATGTTCTTCACGTGATTGTAGATTAATGATAAAAAATATTCTTTAAGTGCAATAAGTGCACAGCTCTGAATCATCAGAATAAAAGTTCAGGCACTGAGTGCTGCAAACAAAAGACACAGGGATAAAAGAAGGGATGAAAACTCAAGACACCTACGTGCTTACTTACAGGAGACTCACTTGAGATCCAAGGACACAGACAAACTACAAGCCGAAGGTGTGTGGACAAGTACCCTACACGAGTGAAACGGAAAATCAAACAATCAAGCAAATGGATTCTGTTTGAGTCCCCAGAGACAGTCAGCAGAAAATAGCCCTATCTGGCCACCGTGAATTCTTTTTGTTTGGTTTCAACAGTTCCCAGCCATAGATTTAGTGGTGCAGCAACATACTTCTCATTTTCTCTCACCTCAACAACTGAGTTGCTGCAATAATAAGAATCTGGGCCATTGAAATCAGTGGATTTTATGATGTTCACGAATGTGAAAATCTAATAACCACCTAAAGAGGGAAGTTTGGACACTCAATAAACACGTCACTCCACAATACACTGTTAGCTCCCAACTGCTCCTATCTAGAAATTGGTGTTCCTTTTTATTTGACCCTCCGTCCTATCGGCGGTGATCACGCTGATGTCCTTCAAACATGGTGGTGAGCAAAGCAACAAGTTTACTTTTCTGTCGACAACAGGCCCAGAGGAATGATACTTGAGATCTTCAGGGAGCCCTTAGTCAATGAATGTGGCTAAATACAGACAGCAAGTTAGAAGGAGATGAAAGAGGACAGGGGATAGAGACACGGGTTCAAGTCCCGGCACAACCATTTCCTGGTTTTGTAGGTACACGCGGCCGACTCGAACTGCAAGTGTCTCGGTGAACCCAGTGCTCCCTCTGCAGCCTAGATACTTTGCAGGATTTTTGGGAGCATAGTGCAGGAAAGTGATATAGGGTATATGGTTAACTGTTCTGTACAGATGGACAGATGGACAGACAAAAGGATGATTGATTGTGTAATTGATTAATAGATAGACAGACAGACAGATAGATATAGGTACATATCGACTAGCACAAAGCTACTGCTCATAACAAGGAGAGCAATGGTGAAAGCACGTTGCAAAACTACAAACAAAAAAGAAGAATGAAATCCAGTTTAAAAAGTGCAGTAAGCAGCCATAAGAAGAAAACAAATCCTATCATTTGCAATAACGTGGATGGAGCTAGAGGGTATTATGCTCAGTCAAATAGGCCAGGCGGAGAAATACATGTACCAAATGATTTCACTCATGTGTGGAGAATGATAACAAAGAAAAACTGAAGGAAAAGACAGCAGCAGACTCACAGAACCCGAGAGTGGACTAACAGTTACCAAAGAGAAAGGGACTGGGTAGGGTTTGTGGGAAGGGAGTAATAAGTGCGGGGAAAAAGAATGGGGGCATTAGGATTAGCATGTATAATGTGTAGGGTGGGGGGTCATGGGTAGGGCTGTACAACACAGAGAAGACATGTAGTGATTCTACAGCATCTTAGTACATGCTGACGGAGAGCGGCTGTAACTGGGATTTGGGGTGACTTGGTGAAGAGGGTAGACAGAATAACATAATTTTCTGCATGTGATTGTATATTAATGAGAACAAAAAGAATTTCAAAGTGCAGTAAGAGCACAGCTCTCAAATATCAGAATAAAAGTACAGCCTTTGAGTGCTCCAATCAAAAGACACAGGGTTAGAAGAACTGAGGAAAACTCAAGACCACCTACGTGCTCCCTTACTGGAGACTCACTTGAGATCCAAGGACAAAGGCAAACTACAAGCTGAAGGGGCGGGGACAGGTACCCTACACAAGTGAAAGTGAGAAACAAAGAAAGAAATGGATTCTGTTTTGGACCCCAGAGAGAGTCAGTAGAAAATAGCCCTATCTAGCCACCGTGAATTCTTTTTGTTTGGTTTCAGCAGTGCTCAGGCATAGATTTAGTGGTGCAGCAACTTCCTTCTCATTTCCTCTCACCTCAACAAATGAATTGCTGTAATAATATGCGTCTGGGCATTTATAATCATTGCTTTTTATGATGTTCACGAATGTAAAGAAGTAATAACCACCTAAAGAGGGAAGTTTGGACACTCAAATAAACACTTCACTCCACAACACACTCTTTGTTCCCAACTGCTCCCGTCCAGAAATAGGTGTTAATTCATATTTGTCCCTCCACCTATCAGCAGTGATCACGCCAATGTCCCTCAAACATGGTGGTGTGCAAAGGGCCAAGTACACTTTTCTGTCGACAACAGGCCCAGACGAAGGATACTTGTGGTCTTCAGGGATCACTTACTCACTGAATGTGGCTAAATAAAGTCAACAAGCGAGCAGGACGTATAAGAGGACAGATGACAAAGATACGAGTTCAAGTCCTTTCACCTCCATTTACTGGTTTTGTAAGCACACTCTGCTGACTCTACCTGAAAGCGTATCGGTGAACACAGTGCTCTCCTTATGGCTTAGTTAAATTGCAAGGTTTCTGGAAGCATAATGTAGGGAAGAGACATAGGCTATGTTGTTAACTGTTCTGTACATAAGGATAGATTGGCAGACAAAAAGATGATTGTTTCATAGATAGATAGGTAGACAGACGACAGGTGAAAGATAGATAGATAGGTACATAGATTAATAGATGATAGACATCATAGATAGATGATAGGAAGATAGATAGATAGATACATAGATAGATACATAGATATATACATACATAGATACATAGATAGACAGACAGACCTTTAGATAGATAGATACAGATACATGTCGATTGACACAAAGCTATTATTCATAACCAGGAGTTGAATGGTGAATAACATAGCTAAACTACAAACAAAAAGGAAGAATGAAATCCAGTTTAAAAAGTGCAGTAAGCAGCCTTAAGAAGAAAACAAATACTACCATTTGCAATGACGTGGATGGAGCAAGACGGTAGTATGTTCAGAAAAATAGGGCAGGCGGATAAAGGCAAGTACCAAGTGATTTCACTCATGTGTGGAGTATAACAACAAAGAAAAACTGAAGTAAAAAAACAGCAGCAGACTCACAGAACCCGAGAGTTGACTAAAAGTAACCAAAGGAAAAAGGACTGGGCAGGGTGAGTCTGAAGGGAGGGATAAGTGTGGGGAGAAAGAATGGGGGCATTAAGTTTAGCATGTATAATGCGCGGGGTCGGGTGTGCATGGGGAGTACTGTACAACACAGAGAAGACTAGTAGAGATCATATAGCATCTTACTACTCACTGATGGACAGTGACTGTAACGGGGACTTTTGGGGGGGACATGGTGAAGGGGTCTACAGCATCCAACTACGCTGATCGGCAGTGACAGAAGAGGTTTTTCGGGGGGACTTGGTGAAGGGGGGAGCATAGTAAACATAATGTTCTTCACGTGATTGTAGATTAATGATAAAAAATATTCTTTAAGTGCAATAAGTGCACAGCTCTGAATCATCAGAATAAAAGTTCAGGCACTGAGTGCTGCAAACAAAAGACACAGGGATAAAAGAAGGGATGAAAACTCAAGACACCTACGTGCTTACTTACAGGAGACTCACTTGAGATCCAAGGACACAGACAAACTACAAGCCGAAGGTGTGTGGACAAGTACCCTACACGAGTGAAACGGAAAATCAAACAATCAAGCAAATGGATTCTGTTTGAGTCCCCAGAGACAGTCAGCAGAAAATAGCCCTATCTGGCCACCGTGAATTCTTTTTGTTTGGTTTCAACAGTTCCCAGCCATAGATTTAGTGGTGCAGCAACATACTTCTCATTTTCTCTCACCTCAACAACTGAGTTGCTGCAATAATAAGAATCTGGGCCTTTGAAATCAGTGGATTTTATGATGTTCACGAATGTGAAAATCTAATAACCACCTAAAGAGGGAAGTTTGGACACTCAATAAACACGTCACTCCACAATACACTGTTAGCTCCCAACTGCTCCTATCTAGAAATTGGTGTTCCTTTTTATTTGACCCTCCGTCCTATCGGCGGTGATCACGCTGATGTCCTTCAAACATGGTGGTGAGCAAAGCAACAAGTTTACTTTTCTGTCGACAACAGGCCCAGAGGAATGATACTTGAGATCTTCAGGGATCCCTTAGTCAATGAATGTGGCTAAATACAGACAGCAAGTTAGAAGGAGATGAAAGAGGACAGGGGATAGAGACACGGGTTCAAGTCCCGGCACAACCATTTCCTGGTTTTGTAGGTACACGCGGCCGACTCGAACTGCAAGTGTCTCGGTGAACCCAGTGCTCCCTCTGCAGCCTAGATACTTTGCAGGATTTTTGGGAGCATAGTGCAGGAAAGTGATATAGGGTATATGGTTAACTGTTCTGTACAGATGGACAGATGGACAGACAAAAGGATGATTGATTGTGTAATTGATTAATAGATAGACAGACAGACAGATAGATATAGGTACATATCGACTAGCACAAAGCTACTGCTCATAACAAGGAGAGCAATGGTGAAAGCACGTTGCAAAACTACAAACAAAAAAGAAGAATGAAATCCAGTTTAAAAAGTGCAGTAAGCAGCCATAAGAAGAAAACAAATCCTATCATTTGCAATAACGTGGATGGAGCTAGAGGGTATTATGCTCAGTCAAATAGGCCAGGCGGAGAAATACATGTACCAAATGATTTCACTCATGTGTGGAGAATGATAACAAAGAAAAACTGAAGGAAAAGACAGCAGCAGACTCACAGAACCCGAGAGTGGACTAACAGTTACCAAAGAGAAAGGGACTGGGTAGGGTTTGTGGGAAGGGAGTAATAAGTGCGGGGAAAAAGAATGGGGGCATTAGGATTAGCATGTATAATGTGTAGGGTGGGGGGTCATGGGTAGGGCTGTACAACACAGAGAAGACATGTAGTGATTCTACAGCATCTTAGTACATGCTGACGGAGAGCGGCTGTAACTGGGATTTGGGGTGACTTGGTGAAGAGGGTAGACAGAATAACATAATTTTCTGCATGTGATTGTATATTAATGAGAACAAAAAGAATTTCAAAGTGCAGTAAGAGCACAGCTCTCAAATATCAGAATAAAAGTACAGCCTTTGAGTGCTCCAATCAAAAGACACAGGGTTAGAAGAACTGAGGAAAACTCAAGACCACCTACGTGCTCCCTTACTGGAGACTCACTTGAGATCCAAGGACAAAGGCAAACTACAAGCTGAAGGGGCGGGGACAGGTACCCTACACAAGTGAAAGTGAGAAACAAAGAAAGAAATGGATTCTGTTTTGGACCCCAGAGAGAGTCAGTAGAAAATAGCCCAATCTAGCCACCGTGAATTCTTTTTGTTTGGTATCAGCAGTGCTCAGGCATAGATTTAGTGTTGCAGCAACTTCCTTCTCATTTCCTCTCACCTCAACAAATGAATTGCTGTAATAATATGCGTCTGGGCATTTATAATCATTGCTTTTTATGATGTTCACAAATGTAAAGAAGTAATAACCACCTAAAGAGGGAAGTTTGGACACTCAAATAAACACTTCACTCCACAACACACTCTTTGTTCCCAACTGCTCCCGTCCAGAAATAGGTGTTAATTCATATTTGTCCCTCCACCTATCAGCAGTGATCACGCCAATGTCCCTCAAACATGGTGGTGTGCAAAGGGCCAAGTACACTTTTCTGTCGACAACAGGCCCAGACGAAGGATACTTGTGGTCTTCAGGGATCACTTACTCACTGAATGTGGCTAAATAAAGTCAACAAGCGAGCAGGAAGTATAAGAGGACAGATGACAAAGATACGAGTTCAAGTCCTTTCACCTCCATTTACTGGTTTTGTAAGCACACTCTGCTGACTCTACCTGAAAGCGTATCGGTGAACACAGTGCTCTCCTTATGGCTTAGTTAAATTGCAAGGTTTCTGGAAGCATAATGTAGGGAAGAGACATAGGCTATGTTGTTAACTGTTCTGTACATAAGGATAGATTGGCAGACAAAAAGATGATTGTTTCATAGATAGATAGGTAGACAGACGACAGGTGAAAGATAGATAGATAGGTACATAGATTAATAGATGATAGACATCATAGATAGATGATAGGAAGATAGATAGATAGATACATAGATAGATACATAGATATATACATACATAGATACATAGATAGACAGACAGACCTTTAGATAGATAGATACAGATACATGTCGATTGACACAAAGCTATTATTCATAACCAGGAGTTGAATGGTGAATAACATAGCTAAACTACAAACAAAAAGGAAGAATGAAATCCAGTTTAAAAAGTGCAGTAAGCAGCCTTAAGAAGAAAACAAATACTACCATTTGCAATGACGTGGATGGAGCAAGACGGTAGTATGTTCAGAAAAATAGGGCAGGCGGATAAAGGCAAGTACCAAGTGATTTCACTCATGTGTGGAGTATAACAACAAAGAAAAACTGAAGTAAAAAAACAGCAGCAGACTCACAGAACCCGAGAGTTGACTAAAAGTAACCAAAGGAAAAAGGACTGGGCAGGGTGAGTCTGAAGGGAGGGATAAGTGTGGGGAGAAAGAATGGGGGCATTAAGTTTAGCATGTATAATGCGCGGGGTCGGGTGTGCATGGGGAGTACTGTACAACACAGAGAAGACTAGTAGAGATCATATAGCATCTTACTACTCACTGATGGACAGTGACTGTAACGGGGACTTTTGGGGGGGACATGGTGAAGGGGTCTACAGCATCCAACTACGCTGATCGGCAGTGACAGAAGAGGTTTTTCGGGGGGACTTGGTGAAGGGGGGAGCATAGTAAACATAATGTTCTTCACGTGATTGTAGATTAATGATAAAAAATATTCTTTAAGTGCAATAAGTGCACAGCTCTGAATCATCAGAATAAAAGTTCAGGCACTGAGTGCTGCAAACAAAAGACACAGGGATAAAAGAAGGGATGAAAACTCAAGACACCTACGTGCTTACTTACAGGAGACTCACTTGAGATCCAAGGACACAGACAAACTACAAGCCGAAGGTGTGTGGACAAGTACCCTACACGAGTGAAACGGAAAATCAAACAATCAAGCAAATGGATTCTGTTTGAGTCCCCAGAGACAGTCAGCAGAAAATAGCCCTATCTGGCCACCGTGAATTCTTTTTGTTTGGTTTCAACAGTTCCCAGCCATAGATTTAGTGGTGCAGCAACATACTTCTCATTTTCTCTCACCTCAACAACTGAGTTGCTGCAATAATAAGAATCTGGGCCATTGAAATCAGTGGATTTTATGATGTTCACGAATGTGAAAATCTAATAACCACCTAAAGAGGGAAGTTTGGACACTCAATAAACACGTCACTCCACAATACACTGTTAGCTCCCAACTGCTCCTATCTAGAAATTGGTGTTCCTTTTTATTTGACCCTCCGTCCTATCGGCGGTGATCACGCTGATGTCCTTCAAACATGGTGGTGAGCAAAGCAACAAGTTTACTTTTCTGTCGACAACAGGCCCAGAGGAATGATACTTGAGATCTTCAGGGAGCCCTTAGTCAATGAATGTGGCTAAATACAGACAGCAAGTTAGAAGGAGATGAAAGAGGACAGGGGATAGAGACACGGGTTCAAGTCCCGGCACAACCATTTCCTGGTTTTGTAGGTACACGCGGCCGACTCGAACTGCAAGTGTCTCGGTGAACCCAGTGCTCCCTCTGCAGCCTAGATACTTTGCAGGATTTTTGGGAGCATAGTGCAGGAAAGTGATATAGGGTATATGGTTAACTGTTCTGTACAGATGGACAGATGGACAGACAAAAGGATGATTGATTGTGTAATTGATTAATAGATAGACAGACAGACAGATAGATATAGGTACATATCGACTAGCACAAAGCTACTGCTCATAACAAGGAGAGCAATGGTGAAAGCACGTTGCAAAACTACAAACAAAAAAGAAGAATGAAATCCAGTTTAAAAAGTGCAGTAAGCAGCCATAAGAAGAAAACAAATCCTATCATTTGCAATAACGTGGATGGAGCTAGAGGGTATTATGCTCAGTCAAATAGGCCAGGCGGAGAAATACATGTACCAAATGATTTCACTCATGTGTGGAGAATGATAACAAAGAAAAACTGAAGGAAAAGACAGCAGCAGACTCACAGAACCCGAGAGTGGACTAACAGTTACCAAAGAGAAAGGGACTGGGTAGGGTTTGTGGGAAGGGAGTAATAAGTGCGGGGAAAAAGAATGGGGGCATTAGGATTAGCATGTATAATGTGTAGGGTGGGGTGTCATGGGTAGGGCTGTACAACACAGAGAAGACATGTAGTGATTCTACAGCATCTTAGTACATGCTGACGGAGAGCGGCTGTAACTGGGATTTGGGGTGACTTGGTGAAGAGGGTAGACAGAATAACATAATTTTCTGCATGTGATTGTATATTAATGAGAACAAAAAGAATTTCAAAGTGCAGTAAGAGCACAGCTCTCAAATATCAGAATAAAAGTACAGCCTTTGAGTGCTCCAATCAAAAGACACAGGGTTAGAAGAACTGAGGAAAACTCAAGACCACCTACGTGCTCCCTTACTGGAGACTCACTTGAGATCCAAGGACAAAGGCAAACTACAAGCTGAAGGGGCGGGGACAGGTACCCTACACAAGTGAAAGTGAGAAACAAAGAAAGAAATGGATTCTGTTTTGGACCCCAGAGAGAGTCAGTAGAAAATAGCCCTATCTAGCCACCGTGAATTCTTTTTGTTTGGTTTCAGCAGTGCTCAGGCATAGATTTAGTGGTGCAGCAACTTCCTTCTCATTTCCTCTCACCTCAACAAATGAATTGCTGTAATAATATGCGTCTGGGCATTTATAATCATTGCTTTTTATGATGTTCACGAATGTAAAGAAGTAATAACCACCTAAAGAGGGAAGTTTGGACACTCAAATAAACACTTCACTCCACAACACACTCTTTGTTCCCAACTGCTCCCGTCCAGAAATAGGTGTTAATTCATATTTGTCCCTCCACCTATCAGCAGTGATCACGCCAATGTCCCTCAAACATGGTGGTGTGCAAAGGGCCAAGTACACTTTTCTGTCGACAACAGGCCCAGACGAAGGATACTTGTGGTCTTCAGGGATCACTTACTCACTGAATGTGGCTAAATAAAGTCAACAAGCGAGCAGGACGTATAAGAGGACAGATGACAAAGATACGAGTTCAAGTCCTTTCACCTCCATTTACTGGTTTTGTAAGCACACTCTGCTGACTCTACCTGAAAGCGTATCGGTGAACACAGTGCTCTCCTTATGGCTTAGTTAAATTGCAAGGTTTCTGGAAGCATAATGTAGGGAAGAGACATAGGCTATGTTGTTAACTGTTCTGTACATAAGGATAGATTGGCAGACAAAAAGATGATTGTTTCATAGATAGATAGGTAGACAGACGACAGGTGAAAGATAGATAGATAGGTACATAGATTAATAGATGATAGACATCATAGATAGATGATAGGAAGATAGATAGATAGATACATAGATAGATACATAGATATATACATACATAGATACATAGATAGACAGACAGACCTTTAGATAGATAGATACAGATACATGTCGATTGACACAAAGCTATTATTCATAACCAGGAGTTGAATGGTGAATAACATAGCTAAACTACAAACAAAAAGGAAGAATGAAATCCAGTTTAAAAAGTGCAGTAAGCAGCCTTAAGAAGAAAACAAATACTACCATTTGCAATGACGTGGATGGAGCAAGACGGTAGTATGTTCAGAAAAATAGGGCAGGCGGATAAAGGCAAGTACCAAGTGATTTCACTCATGTGTGGAGTATAACAACAAAGAAAAACTGAAGTAAAAAAACAGCAGCAGACTCACAGAACCCGAGAGTTGACTAAAAGTAACCAAAGGAAAAAGGACTGGGCAGGGTGAGTCTGAAGGGAGGGATAAGTGTGGGGAGAAAGAATGGGGGCATTAAGTTTAGCATGTATAATGCGCGGGGTCGGGTGTGCATGGGGAGTACTGTACAACACAGAGAAGACTAGTAGAGATCATATAGCATCTTACTACTCACTGATGGACAGTGACTGTAACGGGGACTTTTGGGGGGGACATGGTGAAGGGGTCTACAGCATCCAACTACGCTGATCGGCAGTGACAGAAGAGGTTTTTCGGGGGGACTTGGTGAAGGGGGGAGCATAGTAAACATAATGTTCTTCACGTGATTGTAGATTAATGATAAAAAATATTCTTTAAGTGCAATAAGTGCACAGCTCTGAATCATCAGAATAAAAGTTCAGGCACTGAGTGCTGCAAACAAAAGACACAGGGATAAAAGAAGGGATGAAAACTCAAGACACCTACGTGCTTACTTACAGGAGACTCACTTGAGATCCAAGGACACAGACAAACTACAAGCCGAAGGTGTGTGGACAAGTACCCTACACGAGTGAAACGGAAAATCAAACAATCAAGCAAATGGATTCTGTTTGAGTCCCCAGAGACAGTCAGCAGAAAATAGCCCTATCTGGCCACCGTGAATTCTTTTTGTTTGGTTTCAACAGTTCCCAGCCATAGATTTAGTGGTGCAGCAACATACTTCTCATTTTCTCTCACCTCAACAACTGAGTTGCTGCAATAATAAGAATCTGGGCCATTGAAATCAGTGGATTTTATGATGTTCACGAATGTGAAAATCTAATAACCACCTAAAGAGGGAAGTTTGGACACTCAATAAACACGTCACTCCACAATACACTGTTAGCTCCCAACTGCTCCTATCTAGAAATTGGTGTTCCTTTTTATTTGACCCTCCGTCCTATCGGCGGTGATCACGCTGATGTCCTTCAAACATGGTGGTGAGCAAAGCAACAAGTTTACTTTTCTGTCGACAACAGGCCCAGAGGAATGATACTTGAGATCTTCAGGGAGCCCTTAGTCAATGAATGTGGCTAAATACAGACAGCAAGTTAGAAGGAGATGAAAGAGGACAGGGGATAGAGACACGGGTTCAAGTCCCGGCACAACCATTTCCTGGTTTTGTAGGTACACGCGGCCGACTCGAACTGCAAGTGTCTCGGTGAACCCAGTGCTCCCTCTGCAGCCTAGATACTTTGCAGGATTTTTGGGAGCATAGTGCAGGAAAGTGATATAGGGTATATGGTTAACTGTTCTGTACAGATGGACAGATGGACAGACAAAAGGATGATTGATTGTGTAATTGATTAATAGATAGACAGACAGACAGATAGATATAGGTACATATCGACTAGCACAAAGCTACTGCTCATAACAAGGAGAGCAATGGTGAAAGCACGTTGCAAAACTACAAACAAAAAAGAAGAATGAAATCCAGTTTAAAAAGTGCAGTAAGCAGCCATAAGAAGAAAACAAATCCTATCATTTGCAATAACGTGGATGGAGCTAGAGGGTATTATGCTCAGTCAAATAGGCCAGGCGGAGAAATACATGTACCAAATGATTTCACTCATGTGTGGAGAATGATAACAAAGAAAAACTGAAGGAAAAGACAGCAGCAGACTCACAGAACCCGAGAGTGGACTAACAGTTACCAAAGAGAAAGGGACTGGGTAGGGTTTGTGGGAAGGGAGTAATAAGTGCGGGGAAAAAGAATGGGGGCATTAGGATTAGCATGTATAATGTGTAGGGTGGGGGGTCATGGGTAGGGCTGTACAACACAGAGAAGACATGTAGTGATTCTACAGCATCTTAGTACATGCTGACGGAGAGCGGCTGTAACTGGGATTTGGGGTGACTTGGTGAAGAGGGTAGACAGAATAACATAATTTTCTGCATGTGATTGTATATTAATGAGAACAAAAAGAATTTCAAAGTGCAGTAAGAGCACAGCTCTCAAATATCAGAATAAAAGTACAGCCTTTGAGTGCTCCAATCAAAAGACACAGGGTTAGAAGAACTGAGGAAAACTCAAGACCACCTACGTGCTCCCTTACTGGAGACTCACTTGAGATCCAAGGACAAAGGCAAACTACAAGCTGAAGGGGCGGGGACAGGTACCCTACACAAGTGAAAGTGAGAAACAAAGAAAGAAATGGATTCTGTTTTGGACCCCAGAGAGAGTCAGTAGAAAATAGCCCAATCTAGCCACCGTGAATTCTTTTTGTTTGGTATCAGCAGTGCTCAGGCATAGATTTAGTGTTGCAGCAACTTCCTTCTCATTTCCTCTCACCTCAACAAATGAATTGCTGTAATAATATGCGTCTGGGCATTTATAATCATTGCTTTTTATGATGTTCACGAATGTAAAGAAGTAATAACCACCTAAAGAGGGAAGTTTGGACACTCAAATAAACACTTCACTCCACAACACACTCTTTGTTCCCAACTGCTCCCGTCCAGAAATAGGTGTTAATTCATATTTGTCCCTCCACCTATCAGCAGTGATCACGCCAATGTCCCTCAAACATGGTGGTGTGCAAAGGGCCAAGTACACTTTTCTGTCGACAACAGGCCCAGACGAAGGATACTTGTGGTCTTCAGGGATCACTTACTCACTGAATGTGGCTAAATAAAGTCAACAAGCGAGCAGGAAGTATAAGAGGACAGATGACAAAGATACGAGTTCAAGTCCTTTCACCTCCATTTACTGGTTTTGTAAGCACACTCTGCTGACTCTACCTGAAAGCGTATCGGTGAACACAGTGCTCTCCTTATGGCTTAGTTAAATTGCAAGGTTTCTGGAAGCATAATGTAGGGAAGAGACATAGGCTATGTTGTTAACTGTTCTGTACATAAGGATAGATTGGCAGACAAAAAGATGATTGTTTCATAGATAGATAGGTAGACAGACGACAGGTGAAAGATAGATAGATAGGTACATAGATTAATAGATGATAGACATCATAGATAGATGATAGGAAGATAGATAGATAGATACATAGATAGATACATAGATATATACATACATAGATACATAGATAGACAGACAGACCTTTAGATAGATAGATACAGATACATGTCGATTGACACAAAGCTATTATTCATAACCAGGAGTTGAATGGTGAATAACATAGCTAAACTACAAACAAAAAGGAAGAATGAAATCCAGTTTAAAAAGTGCAGTAAGCAGCCTTAAGAAGAAAACAAATACTACCATTTGCAATGACGTGGATGGAGCAAGACGGTAGTATGTTCAGAAAAATAGGGCAGGCGGATAAAGGCAAGTACCAAGTGATTTCACTCATGTGTGGAGTATAACAACAAAGAAAAACTGAAGTAAAAAAACAGCAGCAGACTCACAGAACCCGAGAGTTGACTAAAAGTAACCAAAGGAAAAAGGACTGGGCAGGGTGAGTCTGAAGGGAGGGATAAGTGTGGGGAGAAAGAATGGGGGCATTAAGTTTAGCATGTATAATGCGCGGGGTCGGGTGTGCATGGGGAGTACTGTACAACACAGAGAAGACTAGTAGAGATCATATAGCATCTTACTACTCACTGATGGACAGTGACTGTAACGGGGACTTTTGGGGGGGACATGGTGAAGGGGTCTACAGCATCCAACTACGCTGATCGGCAGTGACAGAAGAGGTTTTTCGGGGGGACTTGGTGAAGGGGGGAGCATAGTAAACATAATGTTCTTCACGTGATTGTAGATTAATGATAAAAAATATTCTTTAAGTGCAATAAGTGCACAGCTCTGAATCATCAGAATAAAAGTTCAGGCACTGAGTGCTGCAAACAAAAGACACAGGGATAAAAGAAGGGATGAAAACTCAAGACACCTACGTGCTTACTTACAGGAGACTCACTTGAGATCCAAGGACACAGACAAACTACAAGCCGAAGGTGTGTGGACAAGTACCCTACACGAGTGAAACGGAAAATCAAACAATCAAGCAAATGGATTCTGTTTGAGTCCCCAGAGACAGTCAGCAGAAAATAGCCCTATCTGGCCACCGTGAATTCTTTTTGTTTGGTTTCAACAGTTCCCAGCCATAGATTTAGTGGTGCAGCAACATACTTCTCATTTTCTCTCACCTCAACAACTGAGTTGCTGCAATAATAAGAATCTGGGCCATTGAAATCAGTGGATTTTATGATGTTCACGAATGTGAAAATCTAATAACCACCTAAAGAGGGAAGTTTGGACACTCAATAAACACGTCACTCCACAATACACTGTTAGCTCCCAACTGCTCCTATCTAGAAATTGGTGTTCCTTTTTATTTGACCCTCCGTCCTATCGGCGGTGATCACGCTGATGTCCTTCAAACATGGTGGTGAGCAAAGCAACAAGTTTACTTTTCTGTCGACAACAGGCCCAGAGGAATGATACTTGAGATCTTCAGGGAGCCCTTAGTCAATGAATGTGGCTAAATACAGACAGCAAGTTAGAAGGAGATGAAAGAGGACAGGGGATAGAGACACGGGTTCAAGTCCCGGCACAACCATTTCCTGGTTTTGTAGGTACACGCGGCCGACTCGAACTGCAAGTGTCTCGGTGAACCCAGTGCTCCCTCTGCAGCCTAGATACTTTGCAGGATTTTTGGGAGCATAGTGCAGGAAAGTGATATAGGGTATATGGTTAACTGTTCTGTACAGATGGACAGATGGACAGACAAAAGGATGATTGATTGTGTAATTGATTAATAGATAGACAGACAGACAGATAGATATAGGTACATATCGACTAGCACAAAGCTACTGCTCATAACAAGGAGAGCAATGGTGAAAGCACGTTGCAAAACTACAAACAAAAAAGAAGAATGAAATCCAGTTTAAAAAGTGCAGTAAGCAGCCATAAGAAGAAAACAAATCCTATCATTTGCAATAACGTGGATGGAGCTAGAGGGTATTATGCTCAGTCAAATAGGCCAGGCGGAGAAATACATGTACCAAATGATTTCACTCATGTGTGGAGAATGATAACAAAGAAAAACTGAAGGAAAAGACAGCAGCAGACTCACAGAACCCGAGAGTGGACCAACAGTTACCAAAGAGAAAGGGACTGGGTAGGGTTTGTGGGAAGGGAGTAATAAGTGCGGGGAAAAAGAATGGGGGCATTAGGATTAGCATGTATAATGTGTAGGGTGGGGGGTCATGGGTAGGGCTGTACAACACAGAGAAGACATGTAGTGATTCTACAGCATCTTAGTACATGCTGACGGAGAGCGGCTGTAACTGGGATTTGGGGTGACTTGGTGAAGAGGGTAGACAGAATAACATAATTTTCTGCATGTGATTGTATATTAATGAGAACAAAAAGAATTTCAAAGTGCAGTAAGAGCACAGCTCTCAAATATCAGAATAAAAGTACAGCCTTTGAGTGCTCCAATCAAAAGACACAGGGTTAGAAGAACTGAGGAAAACTCAAGACCACCTACGTGCTCCCTTACTGGAGACTCACTTGAGATCCAAGGACAAAGGCAAACTACAAGCTGAAGGGGCGGGGACAGGTACCCTACACAAGTGAAAGTGAGAAACAAAGAAAGAAATGGATTCTGTTTTGGACCCCAGAGAGAGTCAGTAGAAAATAGCCCTATCTAGCCACCGTGAATTCTTTTTGTTTGGTTTCAGCAGTGCTCAGGCATAGATTTAGTGGTGCAGCAACTTCCTTCTCATTTCCTCTCACCTCAACAAATGAATTGCTGTAATAATATGCGTCTGGGCATTTATAATCATTGCTTTTTATGATGTTCACGAATGTAAAGAAGTAATAACCACCTAAAGAGGGAAGTTTGGACACTCAAATAAACACTTCACTCCACAACACACTCTTTGTTCCCAACTGCTCCCGTCCAGAAATAGGTGTTAATTCATATTTGTCCCTCCACCTATCAGCAGTGATCACGCCAATGTCCCTCAAACATGGTGGTGTGCAAAGGGCCAAGTACACTTTTCTGTCGACAACAGGCCCAGACGAAGGATACTTGTGGTCTTCAGGGATCACTTACTCACTGAATGTGGCTAAATAAAGTCAACAAGCGAGCAGGACGTATAAGAGGACAGATGACAAAGATACGAGTTCAAGTCCTTTCACCTCCATTTACTGGTTTTGTAAGCACACTCTGCTGACTCTACCTGAAAGCGTATCGGTGAACACAGTGCTCTCCTTATGGCTTAGTTAAATTGCAAGGTTTCTGGAAGCATAATGTAGGGAAGAGACATAGGCTATGTTGTTAACTGTTCTGTACATAAGGATAGATTGGCAGACAAAAAGATGATTGTTTCATAGATAGATAGGTAGACAGACGACAGGTGAAAGATAGATAGATAGGTACATAGATTAATAGATGATAGACATCATAGATAGATGATAGGAAGATAGATAGATAGATACATAGATAGATACATAGATATATACATACATAGATACATAGATAGACAGACAGACCTTTAGATAGATAGATACAGATACATGTCGATTGACACAAAGCTATTATTCATAACCAGGAGTTGAATGGTGAATAACATAGCTAAACTACAAACAAAAAGGAAGAATGAAATCCAGTTTAAAAAGTGCAGTAAGCAGCCTTAAGAAGAAAACAAATACTACCATTTGCAATGACGTGGATGGAGCAAGACGGTAGTATGTTCAGAAAAATAGGGCAGGCGGATAAAGGCAAGTACCAAGTGATTTCACTCATGTGTGGAGTATAACAACAAAGAAAAACTGAAGTAAAAAAACAGCAGCAGACTCACAGAACCCGAGAGTTGACTAAAAGTAACCAAAGGAAAAAGGACTGGGCAGGGTGAGTCTGAAGGGAGGGATAAGTGTGGGGAGAAAGAATGGGGGCATTAAGTTTAGCATGTATAATGCGCGGGGTCGGGTGTGCATGGGGAGTACTGTACAACACAGAGAAGACTAGTAGAGATCATATAGCATCTTACTACTCACTGATGGACAGTGACTGTAACGGGGACTTTTGGGGGGGACATGGTGAAGGGGTCTACAGCATCCAACTACGCTGATCGGCAGTGACAGAAGAGGTTTTTCGGGGGGACTTGGTGAAGGGGGGAGCATAGTAAACATAATGTTCTTCACGTGATTGTAGATTAATGATAAAAAATATTCTTTAAGTGCAATAAGTGCACAGCTCTGAATCATCAGAATAAAAGTTCAGGCACTGAGTGCTGCAAACAAAAGACACAGGGATAAAAGAAGGGATGAAAACTCAAGACACCTACGTGCTTACTTACAGGAGACTCACTTGAGATCCAAGGACACAGACAAACTACAAGCCGAAGGTGTGTGGACAAGTACCCTACACGAGTGAAACGGAAAATCAAACAATCAAGCAAATGGATTCTGTTTGAGTCCCCAGAGACAGTCAGCAGAAAATAGCCCTATCTGGCCACCGTGAATTCTTTTTGTTTGGTTTCAACAGTTCCCAGCCATAGATTTAGTGGTGCAGCAACATACTTCTCATTTTCTCTCACCTCAACAACTGAGTTGCTGCAATAATAAGAATCTGGGCCTTTGAAATCAGTGGATTTTATGATGTTCACGAATGTGAAAATCTAATAACCACCTAAAGAGGGAAGTTTGGACACTCAATAAACACGTCACTCCACAATACACTGTTAGCTCCCAACTGCTCCTATCTAGAAATTGGTGTTCCTTTTTATTTGACCCTCCGTCCTATCGGCGGTGATCACGCTGATGTCCTTCAAACATGGTGGTGAGCAAAGCAACAAGTTTACTTTTCTGTCGACAACAGGCCCAGAGGAATGATACTTGAGATCTTCAGGGAGCCCTTAGTCAATGAATGTGGCTAAATACAGACAGCAAGTTAGAAGGAGATGAAAGAGGACAGGGGATAGAGACACGGGTTCAAGTCCCGGCACAACCATTTCCTGGTTTTGTAGGTACACGCGGCCGACTCGAACTGCAAGTGTCTCGGTGAACCCAGTGCTCCCTCTGCAGCCTAGATACTTTGCAGGATTTTTGGGAGCATAGTGCAGGAAAGTGATATAGGGTATATGGTTAACTGTTCTGTACAGATGGACAGATGGACAGACAAAAGGATGATTGATTGTGTAATTGATTAATAGATAGACAGACAGACAGATAGATATAGGTACATATCGACTAGCACAAAGCTACTGCTCATAACAAGGAGAGCAATGGTGAAAGCACGTTGCAAAACTACAAACAAAAAAGAAGAATGAAATCCAGTTTAAAAAGTGCAGTAAGCAGCCATAAGAAGAAAACAAATCCTATCATTTGCAATAACGTGGATGGAGCTAGAGGGTATTATGCTCAGTCAAATAGGCCAGGCGGAGAAATACATGTACCAAATGATTTCACTCATGTGTGGAGAATGATAACAAAGAAAAACTGAAGGAAAAGACAGCAGCAGACTCACAGAACCCGAGAGTGGACTAACAGTTACCAAAGAGAAAGGGACTGGGTAGGGTTTGTGGGAAGGGAGTAATAAGTGCGGGGAAAAAGAATGGGGGCATTAGGATTAGCATGTATAATGTGTAGGGTGGGGGGTCATGGGTAGGGCTGTACAACACAGAGAAGACATGTAGTGATTCTACAGCATCTTAGTACATGCTGACGGAGAGCGGCTGTAACTGGGATTTGGGGTGACTTGGTGAAGAGGGTAGACAGAATAACATAATTTTCTGCATGTGATTGTATATTAATGAGAACAAAAAGAATTTCAAAGTGCAGTAAGAGCACAGCTCTCAAATATCAGAATAAAAGTACAGCCTTTGAGTGCTCCAATCAAAAGACACAGGGTTAGAAGAACTGAGGAAAACTCAAGACCACCTACGTGCTCCCTTACTGGAGACTCACTTGAGATCCAAGGACAAAGGCAAACTACAAGCTGAAGGGGCGGGGACAGGTACCCTACACAAGTGAAAGTGAGAAACAAAGAAAGAAATGGATTCTGTTTTGGACCCCAGAGAGAGTCAGTAGAAAATAGCCCTATCTAGCCACCGTGAATTCTTTTTGTTTGGTTTCAGCAGTGCTCAGGCATAGATTTAGTGGTGCAGCAACTTCCTTCTCATTTCCTCTCACCTCAACAAATGAATTGCTGTAATAATATGCGTCTGGGCATTTATAAGCATTGCTTTTTATGATGTTCACGAATGTAAAGAAGTAATAACCACCTAAAGAGGGAAGTTTGGACACTCAAATAAACACTTCACTCCACAACACACTCTTTGTTCCCAACTGCTCCTGTCCAGAAATAGGTGTTAATTCATATTTGTCCCTCCACCTATCAGCAGTGATCACGCCAATGTCCCTCAAACATGGTGGTGTGCAAAGGGCCAAGTACACTTTTCTGTCGACAACAGGCCCAGACGAAGGATACTTGTGGTCTTCAGGGATCACTTACTCACTGAATGTGGCTAAATAAAGTCAACAAGCGAGCAGGAAGTATAAGAGGACAGATGACAAAGATACGAGTTCAAGTCCTTTCACCTCCAATTACTGGTTTTGTAAGCACACTCTGCTGACTCTACCTGAAAGCGTATCGGTGAACACAGTGCTCTCCTTATGGCTTAGTTACCTTGCAAGGTTTCTGGAAGCATAATGTAGGGAAGAGACATAGGCTATGTTGTTAACTGTTCTGTACATAAGGATAGATTGGCAGACAAAAAGATGATTGTTTCATAGATAGATAGGTAGACAGACGACAGGTGAAAGATAGATAGATAGGTACATAGATTAATAGATGATAGACATCATAGATAGATGATAGGAAGATAGATAGATAGATACATAGATAGATACATAGATATATACATACATAGATACATAGATAGACAGACAGACCTTTAGCTAGATAGATACAGATACATGTCGATTGACACAAAGCTATTGTTCATAACCAGGAGTTGAATGGTGAATAACATAGCTAAACTACAAACAAAAAGGAAGAATGAAATCCAGTTTAAAAAGTGCAGTAAGCAGCCTTAAGAAGAAAACAAATACTACCATTTGCAATGACGTGGATGGAGCAAGACGGTAGTATGTTCAGAAAAATAGGGCAGGCGGATAAAGGCAAGTACCAAGTGATTTCACTCATGTGTGGAGTATAACAACAAAGAAAAACTGAAGTAAAAAAACAGCAGCAGACTCACAGAACCCGAGAGTTGACTAAAAGTAACCAAAGGAAAAAGGACTGGGCAGGGTGAGTCTGAAGGGAGGGATAAGTGTGGGGAGAAAGAATGGGGGCATTAAGTTTAGCATTATAATGCGCGGGGTCGGGTGTGCATGGGGAGTACTGTACAACACAGAGAAGACTAGTAGAGATCATATAGCATCTTACTACTCACTGATGGACAGTGACTGTAACGGGGACTTTTGGGGGGGACATGGTGAAGGGGTCTACAGCATCCAACTACGCTGATCGACATTGACTGAAGAGGTTTTTCGGGGGGACTTGGTGAAGGGGGGAGCATAGTAAACATAATGTTCTTCACGTGATTGTAGATTAATGATAAAAAATATTCTTTAAGTGCAATAAGTGCACAGCTCTGAATCATGAGAATAAAAGTTCAGGCACTGAGTGCTGCAAACAAAAGACACAGGGATAAAAGAAGGGATGAAAACTCAAGACACCTACGTGCTTACTTACAGGAGACTCAGTTGAGATCCAAGGACACAGACAAACTACAAGCCGAAGGTGTGTGGACAAGTACCCTGCACGAGTGAAACGGAAAATCAAACAATCAAGCAAATGGATTCTGTTTGAGTCCCCAGAGACAGTCAGCAGAAAATAGCCCTATCTGGCCACCGTGAATTCTTTTTGTTTGGTTTCAACAGTTCCCAGCCATTGATTTAGTGGTGCAGCAACATACTTCTCATTTTCTCTCACCTCAACAACTGAGGTGCTGCAATAATAAGAATCTGGGCCTTTGAAATCAGTGGATTTTATGATGTTCACGAATGTGAAAATCTAATAACCACCTAAAGAGGGAAGTTTGGACACTCAATAAACACGTCACTCCACAATACACTGTTAGCTCCCAACTGCTCCTATCTAGAAATTGGTGTTCCTTTTTATTTGACCCTCCGTCCTATCGGCGGTGATCACGCTGATGTCCTTCAAACATGGTGGTGAGCAAAGCAACAAGTTTACTTTTCTGTCGACAACAGGCCCAGAGGAATGATACTTGAGATCTTCAGGGAGCCCTTAGTCAATGAATGTGGCTAAATACAGACAGCAAGTTAGAAGGAGATGAAAGAGGACAGGGGATAGAGACACGGGTTCAAGTCCCAGCACAACCATTTCCTGGTTTTGTAGGTACACGCGGCCGACTCGAACTGCAAGTGTCTCGTTGAACCCAGTGCTCCCTCTGCAGCCTAGATACTTTGCAGGATTTTTGGGAGCATAGTGCACGAAAGTGATATAGGGTATATGGTTAACTGTTCTGTACAGATGGATAGATGGACAGACAAAAGGATGATTGATTGTGTAATTGATTAATAGATAGACAGACAGATAGATAGATATAGGTACATATCGATTAGCACAAAGCTACTGCTCATAACAAGGAGAGCAATGGTGAAAGCACATTGCAAAACTACAAACAAAAAAGAAGAATGAAATCCAGTTTAAAAAGTGCAGTAAGCAGCCATAAGAAGAAAACAAATCCTATCATTTGCAATAACGTGGATGGAGCTAGAGGGTATTATGCTCAGTCAAATAGGCCAGGCAGAGAAATACATGTACCAAATGATTTCACTCATGTGTGGAGTATGATAACAAAGAAAAACTGAAGGAAAAGACAGCAGCAGACTCACAGAACCCGAGAGTGGACTAACAGTTACCAAAGAGAAATGGACTGGGTAGGGTTTGTGGGAAGGGAGTAATAAGTGCGGGGAAAAAGAATGGGGGCATTAGGATTAGCATGTATAATGTGTAGGGTGGGGTGTCATGGGTAGGGCTGTACAACACAGAGAAGACATGTAGTGATTCTACAGCATCTTAGTACATGCTGACGGAGAGCGGCTGTAACTGGGATTTGGGGTGACTTGGTGAAGAGGGTAGACAGAATAACATAATTTTCTGCATGTGATTGTATATTAATGAGAACAAAAAGAATTTCAAAGTGCAGTAAGAGCACAGCTCTCAAATATCAGAATAAAAGTACAGCCTTTGAGTGCTGTAATCAAAAGACACAGGGTTAGAAGAACTGATGAAAACTCAAGACCACCTACGTGCTCCCTTACTGGAGACTCACTTGAGATCCAAGGACAAAGACAAACTACAAGCTGAGGGGGCGGGGACAGGTACCCTACACAAGTGAAAGTGAGAAACAAAGAAAGAAATGGATTCTGTTTTGGACCCCAGAGAGAGTCAGTAGAAAATAGCCCTATCTAGCCACCGTGAATTCTTTTTGTTTGGTTTCAGCAGTGCTCAGGCATAGATTTAGTGGTGCAGCAACTTCCTTCTCATTTCCTCTCACCTCAACAAATGAATTGCTGTAATAATATGCGTCTGGGCATTTATAATCATTGCTTTTTATGATGTTCACGAATGTAAAGAAGTAATAACCACCTAAAGAGGGAAGTTTGGACACTCAAATAAACACTTCACTCCACAACACACTCTTTGTTCCCAACTGCTCCTGTCCAGAAATAGGTGTTAATTCATATTTGTCCCTCCACCTATCAGCAGTGATCACGCCAATGTCCCTCAAACATGGTGGTGTGCAAAGGGCCAAGTACACTTTTCTGTCGACAACAGGCCCAGACGAAGGATACTTGTGGTCTTCAGGGATCACTTACTCACTGAATGTGGCTAAATAAAGTCAACAAGCGAGCAGGAAGTATAAGAGGACAGATGACAAAGATACGAGTTCAAGTCCTTTCACCTCCAATTACTGGTTTTGTAAGCACACTCTGCTGACTCTACCTGAAAGCGTATCGGTGAACACAGTGCTCTCCTTATGGCTTAGTTACCTTGCAAGGTTTCTGGAAGCATAATGTAGGGAAGAGACATAGGCTATGTTGTTAACTGTTCTGTACATAAGGATAGATTGGCAGACAAAAAGATGATTGTTTCATAGATAGATAGGTAGACAGACGACAGGTGAAAGATAGATAGATAGGTACATAGATTAATAGATGATAGACATCATAGATAGATGATAGGAAGATAGATAGATAGATACATAGATAGATACATAGATATATACATACATAGATACATAGATAGACAGACAGACCTTTAGCTAGATAGATACAGATACATGTCGATTGACACAAAGCTATTGTTCATAACCAGGAGTTGAATGGTGAATAACATAGCTAAACTACAAACAAAAAGGAAGAATGAAATCCAGTTTAAAAAGTGCAGTAAGCAGCCTTAAGAAGAAAACAAATACTACCATTTGCAATGACGTGGATGGAGCAAGACGGTAGTATGTTCAGAAAAATAGGGCAGGCGGATAAAGGCAAGTACCAAGTGATTTCACTCATGTGTGGAGTATAACAACAAAGAAAAACTGAAGTAAAAAAACAGCAGCAGACTCACAGAACCCGAGAGTTGACTAAAAGTAACCAAAGGAAAAAGGACTGGGCAGGGTGAGTCTGAAGGGAGGGATAAGTGTGGGGAGAAAGAATGGGGGCATTAAGTTTAGCATTATAATGCGCGGGGTCGGGTGTGCATGGGGAGTACTGTACAACACAGAGAAGACTAGTAGAGATCATATAGCATCTTACTACTCACTGATGGACAGTGACTGTAACGGGGACTTTTGGGGGGGACATGGTGAAGGGGTCTACAGCATCCAACTACGCTGATCGACATTGACTGAAGAGGTTTTTCGGGGGGACTTGGTGAAGGGGGGAGCATAGTAAACATAATGTTCTTCACGTGATTGTAGATTAATGATAAAAAATATTCTTTAAGTGCAATAAGTGCACAGCTCTGAATCATGAGAATAAAAGTTCAGGCACTGAGTGCTGCAAACAAAAGACACAGGGATAAAAGAAGGGATGAAAACTCAAGACACCTACGTGCTTACTTACAGGAGACTCAGTTGAGATCCAAGGACACAGACAAACTACAAGCCGAAGGTGTGTGGACAAGTACCCTGCACGAGTGAAACGGAAAATCAAACAATCAAGCAAATGGATTCTGTTTGAGTCCCCAGAGACAGTCAGCAGAAAATAGCCCTATCTGGCCACCGTGAATTCTTTTTGTTTGGTTTCAACAGTTCCCAGCCATTGATTTAGTGGTGCAGCAACATACTTCTCATTTTCTCTCACCTCAACAACTGAGGTGCTGCAATAATAAGAATCTGGGCCTTTGAAATCAGTGGATTTTATGATGTTCACGAATGTGAAAATCTAATAACCACCTAAAGAGGGAAGTTTGGACACTCAATAAACACGTCACTCCACAATACACTGTTAGCTCCCAACTGCTCCTATCTAGAAATTGGTGTTCCTTTTTATTTGACCCTCCGTCCTATCGGCGGTGATCACGCTGATGTCCTTCAAACATGGTGGTGAGCAAAGCAACAAGTTTACTTTTCTGTCGACAACAGGCCCAGAGGAATGATACTTGAGATCTTCAGGGAGCCCTTAGTCAATGAATGTGGCTAAATACAGACAGCAAGTTAGAAGGAGATGAAAGAGGACAGGGGATAGAGACACGGGTTCAAGTCCCAGCACAACCATTTCCTGGTTTTGTAGGTACACGCGGCCGACTCGAACTGCAAGTGTCTCGTTGAAACCAGTGCTCCCTCTGCAGCCTAGATACTTTGCAGGATTTTTGGGAGCATAGTGCACGAAAGTGATATAGGGTATATGGTTAACTGTTCTGTACAGATGGATAGATGGACAGACAAAAGGATGATTGATTGTGTAATTGATTAATAGATAGACAGACAGATAGATAGATATAGGTACATATCGATTAGCACAAAGCTACTGCTCATAACAAGGAGAGCAATGGTGAAAGCACATTGCAAAACTACAAACAAAAAAGAAGAATTAAATCCAGTTTAAAAAGTGCAGTAAGCAGCCATAAGAAGAAAACAAATCCTATCATTTGCAATAACGTGGATGGAGCTAGAGGGTATTATGCTCAGTCAAATAGGCCAGGCAGAGAAATACATGTACCAAATGATTTCACTCATGTGTGGAGTATGATAACAAAGAAAAACTGAAGGAAAAGACAGCAGCAGACTCACAGAACCCGAGAGTGGACTAACAGTTACCAAAGAGAAATGGACTGGGTAGGGTTTGTGGGAAGGGAGTAATAAGTGCGGGGAAAAAGAATGGGGGCATTAGGATTAGCATGTATAATGTGTAGGGTGGGGTGTCATGGGTAGGGCTGTACAACACAGAGAAGACATGTAGTGATTCTACAGCATCTTAGTACATGCTGACGGAGAGCGGCTGTAACTGGGATTTGGGGTGACTTGGTGAAGAGGGTAGACAGAATAACATAATTTTCTGCATGTGATTGTATATTAATGAGAACAAAAAGAATTTCAAAGTGCAGTAAGAGCACAGCTCTCAAATATCAGAATAAAAGTACAGCCTTTGAGTGCTGTAATCAAAAGACACAGGGTTAGAAGAACTGATGAAAACTCAAGACCACCTACGTGCTCCCTTACTGGAGACTCACTTGAGATCCAAGGACAAAGACAAACTACAAGCTGAGGGGGCGGGGACAGGTACCCTACACAAGTGAAAGTGAGAAACAAAGAAAGAAATGGATTCTGTTTTGGACCCCAGAGAGAGTCAGTAGAAAATAGCCCTATCTAGCCACCGTGAATTCTTTTTGTTTGGTTTCAGCAGTGCTCAGGCATAGATTTAGTGGTGCAGCAACTTCCTTCTCATTTCCTCTCACCTCAACAAATGAATTGCTGTAATAATATGCGTCTGGGCATTTATAATCATTGCTTTTTATGATGTTCACGAATGTAAAGAAGTAATAACCACCTAAAGAGGGAAGTTTGGACACTCAAATAAACACTTCACTCCACAACACACTCTTTGTTCCCAACTGCTCCTGTCCAGAAATAGGTGTTAATTCATATTTGTCCCTCCACCTATCAGCAGTGATCACGCCAATGTCCCTCAAACATGGTGGTGTGCAAAGGGCCAAGTACACTTTTCTGTCGACAACAGGCCCAGACGAAGGATACTTGTGGTCTTCAGGGATCACTTACTCACTGAATGTGGCTAAATAAAGTCAACAAGCGAGCAGGAAGTATAAGAGGACAGATGACAAAGATACGAGTTCAAGTCCTTTCACCTCCATTTAATGGTTTTGTAAGCACACTCTGCTGACTCTACCTGAAAGCGTATCGGTGAACACAGTGCTCTCCTTATGGCTTAGTTACCTTGCAAGGTTTCTGGAAGCATAATGTAGGGAAGAGACATAGGCTATGTTGTTAACTGTTCTGTACATAAGGATAGATTGGCAGACAAAAAGATGATTGTTTCATAGATAGATAGGTAGACAGACGACAGGTGAAAGATAGATAGATAGGTACATAGATTAATAGATGATAGACATCATAGATATATGATAGGAAGATAGATAGATAGATACATAGATAGATACATAGATACATAGATATATACATACATAGATACATAGATAGACAGACAGACCTTTAGCTAGATAGATACAGATACATGTCGATTGACACAAAGCTATTGTTCATAACCAGGAGTTGAATGGTGAATAACATAGCTAAACTACAAACAGAAAGGAAGAATGAAATCCAGTTTAAAAAGTGCAGTAAGCAGCCTTAAGAAGAAAACAAATACTACCATTTACAATGACGTGGATGGAGCAAGACGGTAGTATGTTCAGAAAAATAGGGCAGGCGGATAAAGGCAAGTACCAAGTGATTTCACTCATGTGTGGAGTATAACAACAAAGAAAAACTGAAGTAAAAAAACAGCAGCAGACTCACAGAACCCGAGAGTTGACTAAAAGTAACCAAAGGAAAAAGGACTGGGCAGGGTGAGTCTGAAGGGAGGGATAAGTGTGGGGAGAAAGAATGGGGGCATTAAGTTTAGCATTATAATGCGCGGGGTCGGGTGTGCATGGGGAGTACTGTACAACACAGAGAAGACTAGTAGAGATCATATAGCATCTTACTACTCACTGATGGACAGTGACTGTAACGGGGACTTTTGGGGGGGACATGGTGTAGGGGTCTACAGCATCCAAATACGCTGATCGACATTGACTGAAGAGGTTTTTCGGGTGGACTTGGTGAAGGGGGGAGCATAGTAAACATAATGTTCTTCACGTGATTGTAGATTAATGATAAAAAATATTCTTTAAGTGCAATAAGTGCACAGCTCTGAATCATCAGAATAAAAGTTCAGGCACTGAGTGCTGCATACAAAAGACACAGGGATAAAAGAAGGGATGAAAACTCAAGACACCTACGTGCTTACTTACAGGAGACTCAGTTGAGATCCAAGGACACAGACAAACTACAAGCCGATGGTGTGTGGACAAGTACCCTACACGAGTGAAACGGAAAATCAAACAATCAAGCAAATGGATTCTGTTTGAGTCCCCAGAGACAGTCAGCAGAAAATAGCCCTATCTGGCCACCGTGAATTCTTTTTGTTTGGTTTCAACAGTTCCCAGCCATAGATTTAGTGGTGCAGCAACATACTTCTCATTTTCTCTCACCTCAACAACTGAGATGCTGCAATAATAAGAATCTGGGCCTTTGAAATCAGTGGATTTTATGATGTTCACGAATGTGAAAATCTAATAACCACCTAAAGAGGGAAGTTTGGACACTCAATAAACACGTCACTCCACAATACACTGTTAGCTCCCAACTGCTCCTATCTAGAAATTGGTGTTCCTTTTTATTTGACCCTCCGTCCTATCGGCGGTGATCACGCTGATGTCCTTCAAACATGGTGGTGAGCAAAGCAACAAGTTTACTTTTCTGTCGACAACAGGCCCAGAGGAATGATACTTGAGATCTTCAGGGAGCCCTTAGTCAATGAATGTGGCTAAATACAGACAGCAAGTTAGAAGGAGATGAAAGAGGACAGGGGATAGAGACACGGGTTCAAGTCCCAGCACAACCATTTACTGGTTTTGTAGGTACACGCGGCCGACTCGAACTGCAAGTGTCTCGGTGAACCCAGTGCTCCCTCTGCAGCCTAGATACTTTGCAGGATTTTTGGGAGCATAGTGCAGGAAAGTGATATAGGGTATATGGTTAACTGTTCTGTACAGATTTACAGATGGACAGACAAAAGGATGATTGATTGTGTAATTGATTAATAGAAAGACAGACAGATAGATAGATATAGGTACATATCGATTAGCACAAAGCTACTGCTCATAACAAGGAGAGCAATGGTGAAAGCACATTGCAAAACTACAAACAAAAAAGAAGAATGAAATCCAGTTTAAAAAGTGCAGTAAGCAGCCATAAGAAGAAAACAAATCCTATCATTTGCAATAACGTGGATGGAGCTAGAGGGTATTATGCTCAGTCAAATAGGCCAGGCGGAGAAATACATGTACCAAATGATTTCACTCATGTGTGGAGAATGATAACAAAGAAAAACTGAAGGAAAAGACAGCAGCAGACTCACAGAACCCGAGAGTGGACTAACAGTTACCAAAGAGAAAGGGACTGGGTAGGGTTTGTGGGAAGGGTGTAATAAGTGCGGGGAAAAAGAATGGGGGCATTAGGATTAGCATGTATAATATGTAGGGTGGGGTGTCATGGGTAGGGCTGTACAACACAGAGAAGACATGTAGTGATTCTACAGCATCTTAGTACATGCTGACGGAGAGCGGCTGTAACTGGGATTTGGGGTGACTTGGTGAAGAGGGTAGAGAGAATAACATAATTTTCTGCATGTGATTGTATATTAATGAGAACAAAAAGAATTTCAAAGTGCAGTAAGAGCACAGCTCTCAAATATCAGAATAAAAGTACAGCCTTTGAGTGCTCCAATCAAAAGACACAGGGTTAGAAGAACTGATGAAAACTCAAGACCACCTACGTGCTCCCTTACTGGAGACTCACTTGAGATCCAAGGACACAGACAAACTACAAGCTGAAGGGGCGGGGACAGGTACCCTACACAAGTGAAACTGAGAAACAAAGAAAGAAATGGATTCTGTTTTGGACCCCAGAGAGAGTCAGTAGAAAATAGCCCTATCTAGCCACCGTGAATTCTTTTTGTTTGGTTTCAGCAGTGCTCAGGCATAGACTTAGTGGTGCAGCAACATCCTTCTCATTTCCTCTCACCTCAACAAATGAATTGCTGTAATAATATGCGTCTGGGCATTTATAATCATTGCTTTTTATGATGTTCACGAATGTAAAGAAGTAATAACCACCTAAAGAGGGAAGTTTGGACACTCAAATAAACACTTCACTCCACAACACACTCTTTGTTCCCAACTGCTCCTGTCCAGAAATAGGTGATAATTCATATTTGTCCCTCCACCTATCAGCAGTGATCACGCCAATGTCCCTCAAACATGGTGGTGTGCAAAGGGCCAAGTACACTTTTCTGTCGACAACAGGCCCAGACGAAGGATACTTGTGGTCTTCAGGGATCACTTACTCACTGAATGTGGCTAAATAAAGTCAACAAGCGAGCAGGAAGTATAAGAGGACAGAGGACAAAGATACGGGTCCAAGTCCTTTCACCTCCATTTACTGGTTTTGTAAGCACACTCTGCTGACTCTACCTGAAAGCGTATCGGTGAACTCAGTGCTCTCCTTATGGCTTAGTTACCTTGCAAGGTTTCTGGAAGCATAATGTAGGGAAGAGGCATAGGCTATGTTGTTAACTGTTCTGTACATAAGGATAGATGGGCAGACAAAAAGATGATTGTTTCATAGATAGATAGGTAGACAGATGACAGGTGAAAGATAGATAGATAGGTACATAGATTAATAGATGATAGACATTATAGATAGATGATAGGAAGATAGATAGATAGATACATAGATAGATACATAGATACATAGATATATACATACATAGATACATACATAGACAGACAGACGTTTAGATAGATAGATACAGATACATGTCGATTGACACAAAGCTATTGTTCATAACCAGGAGTTGAATGGTGAATAACATAGCTAAACTACAAACAAAAAGGAAGAATGAAATCCAGTTTAAAAAGTGCAGTAAGCAGCCTTAAGAAGAAAACATATACTACCATTTGCAATGACGTGGATGGAGCAAGACGGTAGTATGTTCAGAAAAATAGGGCAGGCGGATAAAGGCAAGTACCAAGTGATTTCACTCATGTGTGGAGTATAACAACAAAGAAAAACTGAAGTAAAAAAACAGCAGCAGACTCACAGAACCCGAGAGTTGACTAAAAGTAACCAAAGGAAAAAGGACTGGGCAGGGTGAGTCTGAAGGGAGGGATAAGTGTGGGGAGAAAGAATGGGGGCATTAAGTTTAGCATGTATAAGGCGCGGGGTCGGGTGTGCATGTGGAGTACTGTACAACACAGAGAAGACTAGTAGAGATCATATAGCATCTTACTATTCACTGATGGACAGTGAATGTAACGGGGACTTTTGGGGAGGACATGGAGAAGGGGTCTACAGGATCCAACTACGCTGATCGACAGTGACTGAAGAGGTTTTTCGGGGGGACTTGGTGAAGGGGGAGCATAGTAAACATAATGTTCTTCACGTGATTGTAGATTAATGATAAAAAATATTCTTTAAGTGCAATAAGTGCACAGCTCTGAATCATCAGAATAAAAGGTCAGGCACTGAGTGCTGCAAACAAATGACACAGGGATAAAAGAAGGAATGAAAACTCAAGACACCTACGTGCTTACTTACAGGAGACTCACTTGAGATCCAAGGACACAGACAAACTACAAGCCGAAGGTGTGTGGACAAGTACCCAACACGAGTGAAACGGAAAGACAAACAATCAAGCAAATGGATTCTGTTTGAGTCCCCAGAGACAGTCAGCAGAAAATAGCCCTATCTGGCCACCGTGAATTCTTTTTGTTTGGTTTCAACAGTTCCCAGCCATAGATTTAGTGGTGCAGCAACATACTTCTCATTTTCTCTCACCTCAACAACTGAGTTGCTGTAAAAATAAGCATCTGGGCCTTTGAAATCAGTGGATTTTATGATGTTCACGAACGTGAAAATCTAATAACCACATAAAGAGGGAAGTTTGGACACTCAAATAAACACGTCACTCCACAATACACTGTTAGCTCCCAACTGCTCCTGTCTAGAAATTGGTGTTCCTTTTTATTTGACCCTCCGTCCTATCGGCGGTGATCACGCTGATGTCCTTCAAACATGGTGGTGAGCGAAGCAACGAGTTGACTTTTCTGTCGACAACAGGCCCAGAGGAATGATACTTGAGATCTTCAGGGAGCCCTTAGTCAATGAATGTGGCTAAATACAGACAGCAAGTTAGAAGGAGATGAAAGAGGACAGAGGATAGAGACACGGGTTCAAGTCCCAGCACAACCATTCCCTGGTTTTGTAAGTACACGCGGCCGACTCGAACTGCAAGTGTCTCGGTGAACCCAGTGCTCCCTCTGCAGCCTAGATACTTTGCAGGATTTGGGGGAGCATAGTGTAGGAAAGTGATATAGGGTATATGGTTAACTGTTCTGCACACATGGACAGATGGACAGACAAAAAGATGATTGATTGAGTGATTGATAAATAGATAGACAGAAAGATAGATAGATATAGGTACATATCGATTAGCACAAAGCTTCTGCTCAAAACAATTAGAGCAATGGTGAAAGCACATTGCAAAATTACAAACAAAAAAGAAGAATGAAATCCACTTTAAAAAGTGCAGTAAGCAGCCATAAGAAGAAAACGAATCCTATCATTTGCAATAACGTGGATGGAGCTAGAGGGTATTATGCTCAGTCAAATAGGCCAGGCGGAGAAATACATGTACCAAATGATTTCACTCATGTGTGGAGTATGATAACAAAGAAAAACTGAAGGAAAAGACAGCAGCAGACTCACAGAACCCGAGAGTGGACTAACAGTTACCAAAGAGAAAGGGACTGGGTAGGGTTTGTGTGAAGGGAGTAATAAGTGCGGGGAAAAAGAATGGGGGCATTAGGATTAGCATGTATAATGTGTAGGGTGGGGTGTCTTGGGTAGGGCTGTACAACACAGAGAAGACATGTAGTGATTCTACAGCATCTTAGTACATGCAGACGGAGAGCGGCTGTAACTGGGATTTGGGGTGACTTGGTGAATAGGGTAGACAGAATAACATAATTTTCTGCATGTGATTGTATATTAATGAAAACAAAAAGAATTTCAAAGTGCAGTAAGAGCACAGCTCTCAAATATCAGAATAAAAGTACAGCCTTTGAGTGCTCCAATCAAAAGACACAGGTTTAGAAGAACTGATAAAACTCAAGACCACCTACGTGCTCCCTTACTGGAGACTCACTTGAGATCCAAGGACACAGAAAAACTACAAGCTGAAGGGGCGTGGACAGGTACCCTACACAAGTGAAACTGAGAAACAAAGAAAGAAATGGATTCTGTTTTGGACCCCAGAGAGAGTCAGTAGAAAATAGCCCTATCTAGCCACCGTGAATTCTTTTGGTTTGGTTTCAGCGGTGCTCAGGCATAGACTCAGCGGTGCAGCAACTTCCTTCTCATTTCCTCTCACCTCAACAAATGAATTGCTGTAATACTATGCGTCTGGGCATTTATTATCATTGATTTTTATGATGTTCACGAATGTAAAGTAGTAATAACCACCTAAAGAGGGAAGTTTGGACACTCAAATAAACACTTCACTCCACAACACACTCTTTGTTCCCAACTGCTCCTGTCCAGAAATAGGTGTTAATTCATATTTGTCCTTCCACCTATCAGCAGTGATCACGCCAATGTCCCTCAAACATGGTGGTGTGCAAAGGGCCAAGTACACTTTTCTGTCGACAACAGGCCCAGACGAAGGATACTTGTGGTCTTCAGGGATCACTTACTCACTGAATGTGGCTAAATAAAGTCAACAAGCGAGCAGGAAGTATAAGAGGACAGAGGACAAAGATACGGGTTCAAGTCCTTTCACCTCCATTTACTGGTTTTGTAAGCACACTCTGCTGACTCTACTTGAAAGCGTATTGGTGAACACAGTGCTCTCCTTATGGCTTAGTTACCTTGCAAGGTTTCTGGAAGCATAATGTAGGGAAGAGACATAGGCTATGTTGTTAACTGTTCTGTACATAAGGATAGATGGGCAGACAAAAAGATGATTGTTTCATAGATAGATAGGTAGACAGACGACAGGTGAAAGAGAGATAGATAGGTACATAGAATGATAAATGATAGACATCATTGATAGATGATAGGAAGATAGATAGATAGATACATAGATAGATACATAGAAACATAGATATATACATACATAGATACATAGATAGACAGACAGACCTTTAGATAGATAGATACAGATACATGTCGATTGACACAAAGCTATTGTTCATAACCAGGATTTGAATGGTGAATAACATAGCTAAACTACAAACAAAAAGGAAGAATGAAATCCAGTTTAAAAAGTGCAGTAAGCAGCCTTAAGAAGAAAACAAATACTACCATTTGCAATGACGTGGATGGAACAAGACGGTAGTATGTTCAGAAAAATAGGGCAGGCGGATAAAGGCAAATACCAAGTGATTTCACTCATGTGTGGAGTATAACAACAAAGAAAACTGAAGTAAAAAAACAGCAGCAGACTCACAGAACCCGAGAGTTGACTAAAAGTAACCAAAGGAAAAAGGACTGGGCCGGGTGAGTCTGAAGGGAGGGATAAGTGTGGGGAGGAAGAATGGGGGCATTAAGTTTAGCATGTATAATGCGCGGGGTCGGGTGTGCATGGGGAGTACTGTACAACACAGAGAAGACTAGTAGAGCTCATATAGCATCTTACTACTCACTGATGGACAGTGACTTTAACGGGGACTTTTGGGGGGGACATGTTGAAGGGTCCTACAGCATCCAACTACGCGGATCGACAGTGACTGAAGAGGTTTTTCGGGGGGACTTGGTGAAGGGGGGAGCATAGTAAACATAATGTTCTTCACGTGATTGTAGATTAATGATAAAATATATTCTTTAAGTGCAATAAGTGCACAGCTCTGAATCATCAGAATAAAAGATCAGGCACTGAGTGCTGCAAACAAAAGACACA
Organism: Manis pentadactyla; assembly: GCF_030020395.1. Taxonomy (NCBI): domain Eukaryota; kingdom Metazoa; phylum Chordata; class Mammalia; order Pholidota; family Manidae; genus Manis; species Manis pentadactyla. The sequence goes on from NW_026644615.1 coordinate 182,567, forward strand.
GGGATAAAAGAAGGGATGAAAACTCAAGACACCTACGTGCTTACTTACAGGAGACTCACTTGAGATCCAAGGACACAGACAAACTACAAGCCGAAGGTGTGTGGACAAGTACCCTACACGAGTGAAACGGAAAATCAAACAATCAAGCAAATGGATTCTGTTTGAGTCCCCAGAGACAGTCAGCAGAAAATAGCCCTATCTGGCCACCGTGAATTCTTTTTGTTTGGTTTCAACAGTTCCCAGCCATAGATTAATGGTGCAGGAACATACTTCTCATTTTCTCTCACCTCAATATCTGAGTTGCTGTAATAATAAGCATTTGGGCCTTTGAAATCAGTGGATTTTATGATGTTCACGAATGTGAAAATCTGATAACCACCTAAAGAGGGAAGTTTGGACACTCAAATAAACACGTCACTCCACAATACACTGTTAGCTCCCAACTGCTCCTCTCTAGAAATTGGTGTTCCTTTTTATTTGACCCTCCGTCCTATCGGCGGTGATCACGCTGATGTCCTTCAAACATGGTGGTGAGCGAAGCAACAAGTTGACTTTTCTGTCGACAACAGGCCCAGAGGAATGATACTTGAGATCTTCAGGGAGCCCTTAGTCAATGAATGTGGCTAAATACAGACAGCAAGTTAGAAGGAGATGAAAGAGGACAGAGGATAGAGACACGGGTTCAAGTCCCAGCACAACCATTCCCTGGTTTTGTAGGTACACGTTGCCGACTCGAACTGCAAGTGTCTCAGTGAACCCAGTGCTCCCTCTGCAGCCTACATACTTTGCAGGATTTTGGGGAGCATAGTGTAGGAAAGTGATATAGGGTATATGGTTAACTGTTCTGCACACATGGACAGATGGACAGACAAAAGGATGATTGATTGAGTGATTGATAAATAGATAGACAGAAAGATAGATAGATATAGGTACATATCGATTAGCACAAAGCTACTGCTCAAAACAAGGAGAGCAATAGTGAAAGCACATTGCAAAACTACAAACAAAAAAGAAGAATGAAATCCAGTTTAAAAAGTGCAGTAAGCAGCCATAAGAAGAAAACGAATCCTATCATTTGCAATAACGTGGATGGAGCTCGAGGGTATTATGCTCAGTCAAATAGGCCAGGCGGAGAAATACATGTACCAAATGATTTCACTCATGTGTGGAGTATGATAACAAAGAAAAACTGAAGGAAAAGACAGCAGCAGACTCACAGAACCCGAGAGTGGAACTACAGTTACCAAAGAGAAAGGGACTGGGTAGGGTTTGTGGGAAGGGAGTAATAAGTGCAGGGAAAAAGAATGGGGGCATTAGGATTAGCATGTATAATGTGTAGGGTGGGGTGTCATGGGTAGGGCTGTACAACACAGAGAAGACATGTAGTGATTCTACAGCATCTTAGTACATGCTGACGGAGAGCGGCTGTAACTGGGATTTGGGGTGACTTGGTGAAGAGGGTAGACAGAATAACATAATTTTCTGCATGTGATTGTATATTAATGAGAACAAAAAGAATTTCAAAGTGCAGTACGAGCACAGCTCTCAAATATCAGAATAAAAGTACAGCCTTTGAGTGCTCCAATCAAAAGACACAGGGTTAGAAGAACTGATGAAAACTCAAGACCACCTACGTGCTCCCTTACTGGAGACTCACTTGAGATCCAAGGACACAGACAAACTACAAGCTGAGGTGGCGGGGACAGGTACCCTACACAAGTGAAACTGAGAAACAAAGAAAGAAATGGATTCTGTTTTGGACCCCAGAGAGAGTCAGTAGAAAATAGCCCTATCTAGCCACCGTGAATTCTTTTGGTTTGATTTTAGCAGTGCTCAGGCATAGATTTAGTGGTGCAGCAACTTCCTTCTCATTTCCTCTCACCTCAACAAATGAATTGCTGTAATAATATGCGTCTGGGCATTTATAATCATTGCTTTTTATGATGTTCACGAATGTAAAGAATTAATAACCACCTAAAGAGGGAAGTTTGGACACTCAAATAAACACTTCACTCCACAACACACTCTTTGTTCCCAACTGCTCCTGTCCAGAAATAGGTGTTAATTCATATTTGTCCCTCCACCTATCAGCAGTGATCACGCCAATGTCCCTCAAACATGGTGGTGTGCAAAGGGCCAAGTACACTTTTCTGTCGACAACAGGCCCAGACGAAGGATACTTGTGGTCTTCAGGGATCACTTACTCACTGAATGTGGCTAAATAAAGTCAACAAGCGAGCAGGACGTATAAGAGGACAGTTGACAAAGATACGAGTTCAAGTCCTTTCACCTCCATTTACTGGTTTTGTAAGCACACTCTGCTGACTCTACCTGAAAGCGTATTGGTGAACTCAGTGCTCTCCTTATGGCTTAGTTACCTTGCAAGGTTTCAGGAAGCATAATGTAGGGAAGAGACATAGGCTATGTTGTTAACTTTTCTGTACATAAGTATAGATGGGCAGACAAAAAGATGATTGTTTCATAGATAGATAGGTAGACAGACGACATGTGAAAGAGAGATAGATAGGTACATAGATTAATATATGATAGACATCATAGATAGATGATAGGAAGATCGATAGATAGATACATAGATAGATACATAGATACATAGATATATACATACATAGGTACATAGATAGACAGACAGACCTTTAGATAGATAGATACAGATACATGTCGATAGACACAAAGCTATTGTTCATAACCAGGAGTTGAATGGTGAATAACATAGCTAAACTACAAACAAAAAGGAAGAATGAAATCCAGGTTAAAAAGTGCAGTAAGCAGCCTTAAGAAGAAAACAAATACTACCATTTGCAATGACGTGGATGGAGCAAGACGGTAGTATGTTCAGAAAAATAGGGCAGGCGGATAAAGGCAAGTACCAAGTGATTTCACTCATGTGTGGAGTATAACAACAAAGAAAACTGAAGTAAAAAAACAGCAGCAGACTCACAGAACCCGAGAGTTGACTAAAAGTAACCAAAGGAAAAAGGACTGGGCAGGGTGATTCTGAAGGGAGGGATAAGTGTGGGGAGAAAGAATGGGGGCATTAAGTTTAGCATGTATAAAGCGCGGGGTCGGGTGTGCATGGGGAGTACTGTACAACACAGAGAAGACTAGTAGAGATCATATAGCATCTTACTACTCACTGATGGACCGTGAATGTAACGGGGACTTTTGGGGGGGACATGGTGAAGGGGTCTACAGCATCCAACTACGCTGATCGACAGTGACTGAAGAGGTTTTTCGCGGGGACTTGGTGAAGAGGGGAGCATAGTAAACATAATGTTCTTCACGTGATTGTAGATTAATGATAAAAAATATTCTTTAAGTGCAATAAGTGCACAGCTCTGAATCATCAGAATAAAAGGTCAGGCACTGAGTGCTGCAAACAAAAGACACAGGTATAAAAGAAGGGATGAAAACTCAAGACACCTACGTGCTTACTTACAGGAGACTCACTTGAGATCCAAGGACACAGACAAACTACAAGCCGAAGGTGTGTGGACAAGTACCCTACACGAGTGAAACGGAAAAACAAACAATCTAGCAAATGGATTCTGTTTGAGTCCCCAGAGACAGTCAGCAGAAAATAGCCCTATCTGGCCACCGTGAATTCTTTTTGTTTGGTTTCAACAGTTCCCAGCCATAGATTTAGTGGTGCAGCAACATACTTCTCATTTTCTCTCACCTCAACATCTGAGTTGCTGTAATAATAAGCATTTGGGCCTTTGAAATCAGTGGATTTTATGATGTTCACGAATGTGAAAATCTGATAACCACCTAAAGAGGGAAGTTTGGACACTCAAATAAACACGTCACTCCACAATACACTGTTAGCTCCCAACTGCTCCTCTCTAGAAATTGGTGTTCCATTTTATTTGACCCTCCGTCCTATCGGCGGTGATCACGCTGATGTCCTTCAAACATGGTGGTGAGCCAAGCAACAAGTTGACTTTTCTGTCGACAACAGGCCCAGAAGAATGATACTTGAGATCTTCAGTTAGCCCTTAGTCAATGAATGTGGCTAAATACAGACAGCAAGTTAGAAGGAGATGAAAGAGGACAGAGGATAGAGACACGGGTTCAAGTCCCAGCACAACCATTCCCTGGTTTTGTAGGTACACGTTGCCGACTCGAACTGCAAGTGTCTCAGTGAACCCAGTGCTCCCTCTGCAGCCTACATACTTTGCAGGATTTTGGGGAGCATAGTGTAGGAAAGTGATATAGGGTATATGGTTAACTGTTCTGCACAAATGGACAGATGGACAGACAAAAGGATGATTGATTGAGTGACTGATAAATAGATAGACAGAAAGATAGATAGATATAGGTACATATCGATTAGCACAAAGCTACTGCTCAAAACAAGGAGAGCAATGGTGAAAGCACATTGCAAAACTACAAACAAAAAAGAAGAATGAAATCCAGTTTAAAAAGTGCAGTAAGCAGCCATAAGAAGAAAACGAATCCTATCATTTGCAATAACGTGGATGGAGCTCGAGGGTATTATGCTCAGTCAAATAGGCCAGGCGGAGAAATACATGTACCAAATGATTTCACTCATGTGTGGAGTATGATAACAAAGAAAAACTGAAGAAAAAGACAGCAGCAGACTCACAGAACCCGAGAGTGGACCTACAGTTACCAAAGAGAAAGGGAATGGGTAGGGTTTGTGGGAAGGGAGTAATAAGTGCAGGGAAAAATAATGGGGGCACTAGGATTAGCATGTATAATGTGTAGGGTGGGGTGTCATGGGTAGGGCTGTACAACACAGAGAAGACATGTAGTGATTCTACAGCATCTTAGTACATGCTGACGGAGAGCGGCTGTAACTGTGATTTGGGGTGACTTGGTGAAGAGGGTAGAGAGAATAACATAATTTTCTGCATGTGATTGTATATTAATGAGAACAAAGGAATTTCAAAGTGCAGTAAGAGCACAGCTCTCAAATATCAGAATAAAAGTACAGACTTTGAGTGTTCCAATCAAAAGACACAGGGTTAGAAGAACTGATGAAAACTCAAGACCACCTACGTGCTCCCTTACTGGAGACTCACTTGAGATCCTAGGACACAGACAAACTACAAGCTGAGGGGGCGGGGACAGGTAATCTACACAAGTGAAACTGGGAAACAAAGAAAGAAATGGATTCTGTTTTGGACCCCAGAGAGAGTCAGTAGAAAATAGCCCTATCTAGCCACAGTGAATTCTTTTTGTTTGGTTTCAGCAGTGCTCAGGCATAGATTTAGTGGTGCAGCAACTTCCTTCTCATTTCCTCTCACCTCAACAAATGAATTGCTGTAATAATATGCGTCTGGGCATTTATAATCATTGCATTTTATGATGTTCACGAATGTAAAGGAGTAATAACCACCTAAAGAGGGAAGTTTGGACACTCAAATAAACACTTCACTCCACAACACACTCTTTGTTCCCAACTGCTCCTGTCCAGAAATAGGTGTTAATTCATATTTGTCCCTCCACCTATCAGCAGTGATCACGCCAATGTCCCTCAAACATGGTGGTGTGCAAAGGGCCAAGTACACTTTTCTGTCGACAACAGGCCCAGACGAAGGATACTTGTGGTCTTCAGGGATCACTTACTCACTGAATGTGGCTAAATAAAGTCAACAAGCGAGCAGGAAGTATAAGAGGACAGAGGACAAAGATACGGGTTCAAGTCCTTTCACCTCCATTTACTGGTTTTGTAAGCACACTCTGCTGACTCTACCTGAAAGCGTATCGGTGAACTCAGTGCTCTCCTTATGGCTTAGTTACCTTGCAAGGTTTCTGGAAGCATAATGTAGGGAAGAGACATAGGCTATGTTGTTAACTTTTCTGTACATAAGGATAGATGGGCAGACAAAAAGATGATTGTTTCATAGATAGATAGGTAGACAGACGACAGGTGAAAGAGAGATAGATAGGTACATAGATTAATATATGATAGACATCATAGATAGATGATAGGAAGATAGATAGATAGATACATAGATAGATACATAGATACATAGATATATACATACATAGATACATAGATAGACAGACAGACCTTTAGATAGATAGATACAGATACATGTCGATAGACACAAAGCTATTGTTCATAACCAGGAGTTGAATGGTGAATAACATAGCTAAACTACAAACAAAAAGGAAGAATGAAATCCAGGTTAAAAAGTGCAGTAAGCAGCCTTAAGAAGAAAACAAATACTACCATTTGCAATGACGTGGATGGAGCAAGACGGTAGTATGTTCAGAAAAATAGGGCAGGCGGATAAAGGCAAGTACCAAGTGATTTCACTCAAGTGTGGAGTATAACAACAAAGGAAAAGTGAAGGAAAAAAGCAGCAGCAGACTCACAGAACCCGAGAGTTGACTAAAAGTAACCAAAGGAAAAAAGGACTGGGCAGGGTGAGTCTGAAGGGAGGGATAAGTGTGGGGAGAAAGAATGGGGGCATTAAGTTTAGCATGTATAATGAGCGGGGTCGGGTGTGCATGGGGAGTACTGTACAACACAGAGAAGACTAGTAGAGATCATATAGCATCTTACTACTCACTGATGGACCGTGAATGTAACGGGGACTTTTGGGGGGGACATGTTGAAGGGGTCTACAGCATCCAACTACGCTGATCGACAGTGACTGAAGAGGTTTTTCGGGGGGACTTGGTGAAGAGGGGAGCATAGTAAACATAATGTTCTTCACGTGATTGTAGATTAATGATAAAAAATATTCTTTAAGTGCAATAAGTGCACAGCTCTGAATCATCAGAATAAAAGTTCAGGCACTGAGTGCTGCAAACAAAAGACACAGGGATAAAAGAAGGGATGAAAACTCAAGACACCTACGTGCTTACTTACAGGAGACTCACTTGAGATCCAAGGACACAGACAAACTACAAGCCGAAGGTGTGTGGACAAGTACCCTACACGAGTGAAACGGAAAATCAAACAATCAAGCAAATGGATTCTGTTTGAGTCCCCAGAGACAGTCAGCAGAAAATAGCCATATCTGGCCACCGTGAATTCTTTTTGTTTGATTTCTACAGTTCCCAGCCATAGATTTAGCGGTGCAGCAACATACTTCTCATTTTCTCTCACCTCAACAACTGAGTTGCTGTAATAATAAGCATCTGGGCCTTTGAAATCAGTGGATTTTATGTTGTTCACGAATGTGAAAATCTAATAACCACCTAAAGAGGGAAGTTTGGACAGTCAAATAAACACGTCACTCCACAATACACTGTTAGCTCCCAACTGCTCCTGTCTAGAAATTTGTGTTCCATTTTATTTGACCCTCCGTCCTATCGGCGGTGATCACGCTGATGTAATTCAAACATGGTGGTGAGCGAAGCAACAAGTTGACTTTTCTGTCGACAACAGGCCCAGAGGAATGATACTTGAGATCTTCAGGGAGCCCTTAGTCAATGAATGTGGCTAAATACAGACAGCAAGTTAGAAGGAGATGAAAGAGGACAGAGGATAGAGACACGGGTTCAAGTCCCAGCACAACCATTCCCTGGTTTTGTAGGTACACGTTGCCGACTCGAACTGCAAGTGTCTCGGTGAACCCAGTGCTCCCTCTGCAGCCTACATACTTTGCAGGATTTTGGGGAGCATAGTGTAGGAAAGTGATATAGGGTATATGGTTAACTGTTCTGCACACATGGACAGATGGACAGACAAAAGGATGATTGATTGAGTGATTGATAAATAGATAGACAGAAAGATAGATAGATATAGGTACATATCGATTAGCACAAAGCTACTGCTCAAAACAAGGAGAGCAATGGTGAAAGCACATTGCAAAACTACAAACAAAAAAGAAGAATGAAATCCAGTTTAAAAAGTGCAGTAAGCAGCCATAAGAAGAAAACGAATCCTATCATTTGCAATAACGTGGATGGAGCTCGAGGGTATTATGCTCAGTCAAATAGGCCAGGAGGAGAAATACATGTACCAAATGATTTCACTCATGTGTGGAGTATGATAACAAAGAAAAACTGAAGGAAAAGACAGCAGCAGACTCACAGAACCCGAGAGTGGAACTACAGTTACCAAAGAGAAAGGGACTGGGTAGGGTTTGTGGGAAGGGAGTAATAAGTGCAGGGAAAAATAATGGGGGAATTAGGATTAGCATGTATAATGTGTAGGGTGGGGTGTCATGGGTAGGGCTGTACAACACAGAGAAGACATGTAGTGATTCTACAGCATCTTAGTACATGCTGACGGAGAGCGGCTGTAACTGGGATTTGGGGTGACTTGGTGAATAGGGTAGACAGAATAACATAATTTTCTGCATGTGATTGTATATTAATGAGAACAAAAAGAATTTCAAAGTGCAGTAAGAGCACAGCTCTCAAATATCAGAATAAAAGTACAGCCTTTGAGTGCTCCAATCAAAAGACACAGGGTTAGAAGAACTGATGAAAACTCAAGACCACCTACGTGCTCCCTTACTGGAGACTCACTTGAGATCCAAGGACACAGACAAACTACAAGCTGAGGGGGCGGGGACAGGTACCCTACACAAGTGAAACTGAGAAACAAAGAAAGAAATGGATTCTGTTTTGGACCCCAGAGAGAGTCAGTAGAAAATAGCCCTATCTAGCCACCGTGAATTCTTTTGGTTTGGTTTCAGCAGTGCTCAGGCATAGATTTAGTGGTGCAGCAACTTCCTTCTCATTTCTTCTCACCTCAACAAATGAATTGCTGTAATAATATGCGTCTGGGCATTTATAATCATTGCTTTTTATGATGTTCACGAATGTAAAGAATTAATAACCACCTAAAGAGGGAAGTTTGGACACTCAAATAAACACTTCACTCCACAACACACTCTTTGTTCCCAACTGCTCCTGTCCAGAAATAGGTGTTAATTCATATTTGTCCCTCCACCTATCAGCAGTGATCACGCCAATGTCCCTCAAACATGGTGGTGTGCAAAGGGCCAAGTACACTTTTCTGTCGACAACAGGCCCAGACGAAGGATACTTGAGGTCTTCAGGGATCACTTACTCACTGAATGTGGCTAAATAAAGTCAACAAGCGACCTGGAAGTATAAGAGGACAGAGGACAAAGATACGGGTTCAAGTCCTTTCACCTCCATTTACTGGTTTTGTAAGCACACTCTGCTGACTCTACCTGAAAGCGTATCGGTGAACTCAGTGCTCTCCTTATGGCTTAGTTACCTTGCAAGGTTTCAGGAAGCATAATGTAGGGAAGAGACATAGGCTATGTTGTTAACTTTTCTGTACATAAGTATAGATGGGCAGACAAAAAGATGATTGTTTCATAGATAGATAGGTAGACAGACGACAGGTGAAAGATAGATAGATAGGTACATAGATTAATATATGATAGACATCATAGATAGATGATAGGAAGATAGATAGATAGATACATAGATAGATACATAGATACATAGATATATACATACATAGATACATAGATAGACAGACAGACCTTTAGATAGATAGATACAGATACATGTCGATAGACACAAAGCTATTGTTCATAACCAGGAGTTGAATGGTGAATAACATAGCTAAACTACAAACAAAAAGGAAGAATGAAATCCAGGTTAAAAAGTGCAGTAAGCAGCCTTAAGAAGAAAACAAATACTACCATTTGCAATGACGTGGATGGAGCAAGACGGTAGTATGTTCAGAAAAATAGGGCAGGCGGATAAAGGCAAGTACCAAGTGATTTCACTCATGTGTGGAGTATAACAACAAAGAAAACTGAAGTAAAAAAACAGCAGCAGACTCACAGAACCCGAGAGTTGACTAAAAGTAACCAAAGGAAAAAGGACTGGGCAGGGTGATTCTGAAGGGAGGGATAAGTGTGGGGAGAAAGAATGGGGGCATTAAGTTTAGCATGTATAATGCGCGGGGTCGGGTGTGCATGGGGAGTACTGTACAACACAGAGAAGACTAGTAGAGATCATATAGCATCTTACTACTCACTGATGGACAGTGACTGTAACGGGGACTTTTGGGGGGGACATGGTGTAGGGGTCTACAGCATCCAACTACGCTGATCGACATTGACTGAAGAGGTTTTTCGGGGGGACTTGGTGAAGAGGGGAGCATAGTAAACATAACGTTCTTCACGTGATTGTAGATTAATGATAAAAAATATTCTTTAAGTGCAATAAGTGCACAGCTCTGAATCATCAGAATAAAAGGTCAGGCACTGAGTGCTGCAAACAAAAGACACAGGGATAAAAGAAGGGATGAAAACTCAAGACACCTACGTGCTTACTTACAGGAGACTCACTTGAGATCCAAGGACACAGACAAACTACAAGCCAAAGGTGTGTGGACAAGTACCCTACACGAGTGAAACGGAAAATCAAACAATCAAGCAAATGGATTCTGTTTGAGTCCCCAGAGACAGTCAGCAGAAAATAGCCCTATCTGGCCACCGTGAATTCTTTTTGTTTGGTTTCAACAGTTCCCAGCCATAGATTTAGTGGTGCAGCAACATACTTCTCATTTTCTCTCACCTCAACATCTGAGTTGCTGTAATAATAAGCATTTGGGCCTTTGAAATCAGTGGATTTTATGATGTTCACGAATGTGAAAATCTGATAACCACCTAAAGAGGGAAGTTTGGACACTCAAATAAACACGTCACTCCACAATACAGTTAGCTCCCAACTGCTCCTGTCTGGAAATTGGTGTTCCATTTTATTTGACCCTCCGTCCTATCGGCGGTGATCACGCTGATGTCCTTCAAACATGGTGGTGAGCGAAGGAACAAGTTGACTTTTCTGTCGACAACAGGCCCAGAGGAATGATACTTGAGATCTTCAGGGAGCCCTTAGTCAATGAATGTGGCTAAATACAGACAGCAAGTTAGAAGGAGATGAAAGAGGACAGAGGATAGAGACACGGGTTCAAGTCCCAGCACAACCATTCCCTGGTTTTGTAGGTACACGTTGCCGACTCGAACTGCAAGTGTCTCAGTGAACCCAGTGCTCCCTCTGCAGCCTAGATACTTTGCAGGATTTGGGGGAGCATAGTGTAGGAAAGTGATATAGGGTATATGGTTAACTGTTCTGCACAAATGGACAGATGGACAGAAAAAAGGATGATTGATTGAGTGACTGATAAATAGATAGTCAGAAAGATAGATAGATATAGGTACATATCGATTAGCACAAAGCTACTGCTCAAAACAAGGAGAGCAATGGTGAAAGCACATTGCAAAACTACAAACAAAAAAGAAGAATGAAATCCAGTTTAAAAAGTGCAGTAAGCAGCCATAAGAAGAAAACAAATCCTATCATTTGCAATAACGTGGATGGAGCTCGAGGGTATTATGCTCAGTCAAATAGGCCAGGAGGAGAAATACATGTACCAAATGATTTCACTCATGTGTGGAGTATGATAACAAAGAAAAACTGAAGGAAAAGACAGCAGCAGACTCACAGAACCCGAGAGTGGAACTACAGTTACCAAAGAGAAAGGGACTGGGTAGGGTTTGTGGGAAGGGAGTAATAAGTGCAGGGAAAAATAATGGGGGAATTAGGATTAGCATGTATAATGTGTAGGGTGGGGTGTCATGGGTAGGGCTGTACAACACAGAGAAGACATGTAGTGATTCTACAGCATCTTAGTACATGCTGACGGAGAGCGGCTGTAACTGGGATTTGGGGTGACTTGGTGAATAGGGTAGACAGAATAACATAATTTTCTGCATGTGATTGTATATTAATGAGAACAAAAAGAATTTCAAAGTGCAGTAAGAGCACAGCTCTCAAATATCAGAATAAAAGTACAGCCTTTGAGTGCTCCAATCAAAAGACACAGGGTTAGAAGAACTGATGAAAACTCAAGACCACCTACGTGCTCCCTTACTGGAGACTCACTTGAGATCCAAGGACACAGACAAACTACAAGCTGAGGGGGCAGGGACAGGTACCCTACACAAGTGAAAGTGAGAAACAAAGAAAGAAATGGATTCTGTTTTGGACCCCAGAGAGAGTCAGTAGAAAATAGCCCTATCTAGCCACCGTGAATTCTTTTGGTTTGGTTTCAGCAGTGCTCAGGCATAGATTTAGTGGTGCAGCAACTTCCTTCTCATTTCTTCTCACCTCAACAAATGAATTGCTGTAATAATATGCGTCTGGGCATTTATAATCATTGCTTTTTATGATGTTCACGAATGTAAAGAATTAATAACCACCTAAAGAGGGAAGTTTGGACACTCAAATAAACACTTCACTCCACAACACACTCTTTGTTCCCAACTGCTCCTGTCCAGAAATAGGTGTTAATTCATATTTGTCCCTCCACCTATCAGCAGTGATCACGCCAATGTCCCTCAAACATGGTGGTGTGCAAAGGGCCAAGTACACTTTTCTGTCGACAACAGGCCCAGACGAAGGATACTTGTGGTCTTCAGGGATCACTTACTCACTGAATGTGGCTAAATAAAGTCAACAAGCGACCTGGAAGTATAAGAGGACAGAGGACAAAGATACGGGTTCAAGTCCTTTCACCTCCATTTACTGGTTTTGTAAGCACACTCTGCTGACTCTACCTGAAAGCGTATCGGTGAACTCAGTGCTCTCCTTATGGCTTAGTTACCTTGCAAGGTTTCAGGAAGCATAATGTAGGGAAGAGACATAGGCTATGTTGTTAACTTTTCTGTACATAAGTATAGATGGGCAGACAAAAAGATGATTGTTTCATAGATAGATAGGTAGACAGACGACATGTGAAAGAGAGATAGATAGGTACATAGATTAATATATGATAGACATCATAGATAGATGATAGGAAGATAGATAGATAGATACATAGATAGATACATAGATACATAGATATATACATACATAGATACATAGATAGACAGACAGACCTTTAGATAGATAGATACAGATACATGTCGATAGACACAAAGCTATTGTTCATAACCAGGAGTTGAATGGTGAATAACATAGCTAAACTACAAACAAAAAGGAAGAATGAAATCCAGGTTAAAAAGTGCAGTAAGCAGCCTTAAGAAGAAAACAAATACTACCATTTGCAATGACGTGGATGGAGCAAGACGGTAGTATGTTCAGAAAAATAGGGCAGGCGGATAAAGGCAAGTACCAAGTGATTTCACTCATGTGTGGAGTATAACAACAAAGAAAACTGAAGTAAAAAAACAGCAGCAGACTCACAGAACCCGAGAGTTGACTAAAAGTAACCAAAGGAAAAAGGACTGGGCAGGGTGAGTCTGAAGGGAGGGATAAGTGTGGGGAGAAAGAATGGGGGCATTAAGTTTAGCATGTATAATGCGCGGGGTCGGGTGTGCATGGGGAGTACTGTACAACACAGAGAAGACTAGTAGAGATCATATAGCATCTTACTACTCACTGATGGACCATGAATGTAACGGGGACTTTTGGGGGGGACATGGTGAAGGGGTCTACAGCATCCAACTACGCTGATCGACAGTGACTGAAGAGGTTTTTCGGGGGGACTTGGTGAAGAGGGGAGCATAGTAAACATAATGTTCTTCACGTGATTGTAGATTAATGATAAAAAATATTCTTTAAGTGCAATAAGTGCACAGCTCTGAATCATCAGAATAAAAGGTCAGGCACTGAGTGCTGCAAACAAAAGACACAGGGATAAAAGAAGGGATGAAAACTCAAGACACCTACGTGCTTCCTTACAGGAGACTCACTTGAGATCCAAGGACACAGACAATCTACAAGCCAAAGGTGTGTGGACAAGTACCCTACACGAGTGAAACGGAAAATCAAACAATCAAGCAAATGGATTCTGTTTGAGTCCCCAGAGACAGTCAGCAGAAAATAGCCCTATCTGGCCACCGTGAATTCTTTTTGTTTGGTTTCAACAGTTCCCAGCCATAGATTTAGTGGTGCAGCAACATACTTCTCATTTTCTCTCACCTCAACATCTGAGTTGCTGTAATAATAAGCATTTGGGCCTTTGAAATCAGTGGATTTTATGATGTTCACGAATGTGAAAATCTGATAACCACCTAAAGAGGGAAGTTTGGACACTCAAATAAACACGTCACTCCACAATACAGTTAGCTCCCAACTGCTCCTGTCTGGAAATTGGTGTTCCATTTTATTTGACCCTCCGTCCTATCGGCGGTGATCACGCTGATGTCCTTCAAACATGGTGGTGAGCGAAGGAACAAGTTGACTTTTCTGTCGACAACAGGCCCAGAGGAATGATACTTGAGATCTTCAGGGAGCCCTTAGTCAATGAATGTGGCTAAATACAGAAGCAAGTTAGAAGGAGATGAAAGAGGACAGAGGATAGAGACACGGGTTCAAGTCCCAGCACAACCATTCCCTGGTTTTGTAGGTACACGTTGCCGACTCGAACTGCAAGTGTCTCAGTGAACCCAGTGCTCCCTCTGCAGCCTACATACTTTGCAGGATTTTGGGGAGCATAGTGTAGGAAAGTGATATAGGGTATATGGTTAACTGTTCTGCACAAATGGACAGATGGACAGAAAAAAGGATGATTGATTGAGTGACTGATAAATAGATAGACAGAAAGATAGATAGATATAGGTACATATCGATTAGCACAAAGCTACTGCTCAAAACAAGGAGAGCAATGGTGAAAGCACATTGCAAAACTACAAACAAAAAAGAAGAATGAAATCCAGTTTAAAAAGTGCAGTAAGCAGCCATAAGAAGAAAACGAATCCTATCATTTGCAATAACGTGGATGGAGCTCGAGGGTATTATGCTCAGTCAAATAGGCCAGGAGGAGAAATACATGTACCAAATGATTTCACTCATGTGTGGAGTATGATAACAAAGAAAAACTGAAGGAAAAGACAGCAGCAGACTCACAGAACCCGAGAGTGGAACTACAGTTACCAAAGAGAAAGGGACTGGGTAGGGTTTGTGGGAAGGGAGTAATAAGTGCAGGGAAAAATAATGGGGGAATTAGGATTAGCATGTATAATGTGTAGGGTGGGGTGTCATGGGTAGGGCTGTACAACACAGAGAAGACATGTAGTGATTCTACAGCATCTTAGTACATGCTGACGGAGAGCGGCTGTAACTGGGATTTGGGGTGACTTGGTGAATAGGGTAGACAGAATAACATAATTTTCTGCATGTGATTGTATATTAATGAGAACAAAAAGAATTTCAAAGTGCAGTAAGAGCACAGCTCTCAAATATCAGAATAAAAGTACAGCCTTTGAGTGCTCCAATCAAAAGACACAGGGTTAGAAGAACTGATGAAAACTCAAGACCACCTACGTGCTCCCTTACTGGAGACTCACTTGAGATCCAAGGACACAGACAAACTACAAGCTGAGGGGGCAGGGACAGGTACCCTACACAAGTGAAAGTGAGAAACAAAGAAAGAAATGGATTCTGTTTTGGACCCCAGAGAGAGTCAGTAGAAAATAGCCCTATCTAGCCACCGTGAATTCTTTTGGTTTGGTTTCAGCAGTGCTCAGGCATAGATTTAGTGGTGCAGCAACTTCCTTCTCATTTCTTCTCACCTCAACAAATGAATTGCTGTAATAATATGCGTCTGGGCATTTATAATCATTGCTTTTTATGATGTTCACGAATGTAAAGAATTAATAACCACCTAAAGAGGGAAGTTTGGACACTCAAATAAACACTTCACTCCACAACACACTCTTTGTTCCCAACTGCTCCTGTCCAGAAATAGGTGTTAATTCATATTTGTCCCTCCACCTATCAGCAGTGATCACGCCAATGTCCCTCAAACATGGTGGTGTGCAAAGGGCCAAGTACACTTTTCTGTCGACAACAGGCCCAGACGAAGGATACTTGTGGTCTTCAGGGATCACTTACTCACTGAATGTGGCTAAATAAAGTCAACAAGCGACCTGGAAGTATAAGAGGACAGAGGACAAAGATACGGGTTCAAGTCCTTTCACCTCCATTTACTGGTTTTGTAAGCACACTCTGCTGACTCTACCTGAAAGCGTATCGGTGAACTCAGTGCTCTCCTTATGGCTTAGTTACCTTGCAAGGTTTCAGGAAGCATAATGTAGGGAAGAGACATAGGCTATGTTGTTAACTTTTCTGTACATAAGTATAGATGGGCAGACAAAAAGATGATTGTTTCATAGATAGATAGGTAGACAGACGACATGTGAAAGAGAGATAGATAGGTACATAGATTAATATATGATAGACATCATAGATAGATGATAGGAAGATAGATAGATAGATACATAGATAGATACATAGATACATAGATATATACATACATAGATACATAGATAGACAGACAGACCTTTAGATAGATAGATACAGATACATGTCGATAGACACAAAGCTATTGTTCATAACCAGGAGTTGAATGGTGAATAACATAGCTAAACTACAAACAAAAAGGAAGAATGAAATCCAGGTTAAAAAGTGCAGTAAGCAGCCTTAAGAAGAAAACAAATACTACCATTTGCAATGACGTGGATGGAGCAAGACGGTAGTATGTTCAGAAAAATAGGGCAGGCGGATAAAGGCAAGTACCAAGTGATTTCACTCATGTGTGGAGTATAACAACAAAGAAAACTGAAGTAAAAAAACAGCAGCAGACTCACAGAACCCGAGAGTTGACTAAAAGTAACCAAAGGAAAAAGGACTGGGCAGGGTGAGTCTGAAGGGAGGGATAAGTGTGGGGAGAAAGAATGGGGGCATTAAGTTTAGCATGTATAATGCGCGGGGTCGGGTGTGCATGGGGAGTACTGTACAACACAGAGAAGACTAGTAGAGATCATATAGCATCTTACTACTCACTGATGGACCATGAATGTAACGGGGACTTTTGGGGGGGACATGGTGAAGGGGTCTACAGCATCCAACTACGCTGATCGACAGTGACTGAAGAGGTTTTTCGGGGGGACTTGGTGAAGAGGGGAGCATAGTAAACATAATGTTCTTCACGTGATTGTAGATTAATGATAAAAAATATTCTTTAAGTGCAATAAGTGCACAGCTCTGAATCATCAGAATAAAAGGTCAGGCACTGAGTGCTGCAAACAAAAGACACAGGGATAAAAGAAGGGATGAAAACTCAAGACACCTACGTGCTTCCTTACAGGAGACTCACTTGAGATCCAAGGACACAGACAATCTACAAGCCAAAGGTGTGTGGACAAGTACCCTACACGAGTGAAACGGAAAATCAAACAATCAAGCAAATGGATTCTGTTTGAGTCCCCAGAGACAGTCAGCAGAAAATAGCCCTATCTGGCCACCGTGAATTCTTTTTGTTTGGTTTCAACAGTTCCCAGCCATAGATTTAGTGGTGCAGCAACATACTTCTCATTTTCTCTCACCTCAACATCTGAGTTGCTGTAATAATAAGCATTTGGGCCTTTGAAATCAGTGGATTTTATGATGTTCACGAATGTGAAAATCTGATAACCACCTAAAGAGGGAAGTTTGGACACTCAAATAAACACGTCACTCCACAATACAGTTAGCTCCCAACTGCTCCTGTCTGGAAATTGGTGTTCCATTTTATTTGACCCTCCGTCCTATCGGCGGTGATCACGCTGATGTCCTTCAAACATGGTGGTGAGCGAAGGAACAAGTTGACTTTTCTGTCGACAACAGGCCCAGAGGAATGATACTTGAGATCTTCAGGGAGCCCTTAGTCAATGAATGTGGCTAAATACAGAAGCAAGTTAGAAGGAGATGAAAGAGGACAGAGGATAGAGACACGGGTTCAAGTCCCAGCACAACCATTCCCTGGTTTTGTAGGTACACGTTGCCGACTCGAACTGCAAGTGTCTCAGTGAACCCAGTGCTCCCTCTGCAGCCTACATACTTTGCAGGATTTTGGGGAGCATAGTGTAGGAAAGTGATATAGGGTATATGGTTAACTGTTCTGCACAAATGGACAGATGGACAGAAAAAAGGATGATTGATTGAGTGACTGATAAATAGATAGACAGAAAGATAGATAGATATAGGTACATATCGATTAGCACAAAGCTACTGCTCAAAACAAGGAGAGCAATGGTGAAAGCACATTGCAAAACTACAAACAAAAAAGAAGAATGAAATCCAGTTTAAAAAGTGCAGTAAGCAGCCATAAGAAGAAAACGAATCCTATCATTTGCAATAACGTGGATGGAGCTCGAGGGTATTATGCTCAGTCAAATAGGCCAGGAGGAGAAATACATGTACCAAATGATTTCACTCATGTGTGGAGTATGATAACAAAGAAAAACTGAAGGAAAAGACAGCAGCAGACTCACAGAACCCGAGAGTGGAACTACAGTTACCAAAGAGAAAGGGACTGGGTAGGGTTTGTGGGAAGGGAGTAATAAGTGCAGGGAAAAATAATGGGGGAATTAGGATTAGCATGTATAATGTGTAGGGTGGGGTGTCATGGGTAGGGCTGTACAACACAGAGAAGACATGTAGTGATTCTACAGCATCTTAGTACATGCTGACGGAGAGCGGCTGTAACTGGGATTTGGGGTGACTTGGTGAATAGGGTAGACAGAATAACATAATTTTCTGCATGTGATTGTATATTAATGAGAACAAAAAGAATTTCAAAGTGCAGTAAGAGCACAGCTCTCAAATATCAGAATAAAAGTACAGCCTTTGAGTGCTCCAATCAAAAGACACAGGGTTAGAAGAACTGATGAAAACTCAAGACCACCTACGTGCTCCCTTACTGGAGACTCACTTGAGATCCAAGGACACAGACAAACTACAAGCTGAGGGGGCGGGGACAGGTACCCTACACAAGTGAAACTGAGAAACAAAGAAAGAAATGGATTCTGTTTTGGACCCCAGAGAGAGTCAGTAGAAAATAGCCCTATCTAGCCACCGTGAATTCTTTTGGTTTGGTTTCAGCAGTGCTCAGGCATAGATTTAGTGGTGCAGCAACTTCCTTCTCATTTCTTCTCACCTCAACAAATGAATTGCTGTAATAATATGCGTCTGGGCATTTATAATCATTGCTTTTTATGATGTTCACGAATGTAAAGAATTAATAACCACCTAAAGAGGGAAGTTTGGACACTCAAATAAACACTTCACTCCACAACACACTCTTTGTTCCCAACTGCTCCTGTCCAGAAATAGGTGTTAATTCATATTCGTCCCTCCACCTATCAGCAGTGATCACGCCAATGTCCCTCAAACATGGTGGTGTGCAAAGGGCCAAGTACACTTTTCTGTCGACAACAGGCCCAGACGAAGGATACTTGTGGTCTTCAGGGATCACTTACTCACTGAATGTGGCTAAATAAAGTCAACAAGCGACCTGGAAGTATAAGAGGACAGAGGACAAAGATACGGGTTCAAGTCCTTTCACCTCCATTTACTGGTTTTGTAAGCACACTCTGCTGACTCTACCTGAAAGCGTATCGGTGAACTCAGTGCTCTCCTTATGGCTTAGTTACCTTGCAAGGTTTCAGGAAGCATAATGTAGGGAAGAGACATAGGCTATGTTGTTAACTTTTCTGTACATAAGTATAGATGGGCAGACAAAAAGATGATTGTTTCATAGATAGATAGGTAGACAGACGACATGTGAAAGAGAGATAGATAGGTACATAGATTAATATATGATAGACATCATAGATAGATGATAGGAAGATAGATAGATAGATACATAGATAGATACATAGATACATAGATATATACATACATAGATACATAGATAGACAGACAGACCTTTAGATAGATAGATACAGATACATGTCGATAGACACAAAGCTATTGTTCATAACCAGGAGTTGAATGGTGAATAACATAGCTAAACTACAAACAAAAAGGAAGAATGAAATCCAGGTTAAAAAGTGCAGTAAGCAGCCTTAAGAAGAAAACAAATACTACCATTTGCAATGACGTGGATGGAGCAAGACGGTAGTATGTTCAGAAAAATAGGGCAGGCGGATAAAGGCAAGTACCAAGTGATTTCACTCATGTGTGGAGTATAACAACAAAGAAAACTGAAGTAAAAAAACAGCAGCAGACTCACAGAACCCGAGAGTTGACTAAAAGTAACCAAAGGAAAAAGGACTGGGCAGGGTGATTCTGAAGGGAGGGATAAGTGTGGGGAGAAAGAATGGGGGCATTAAGTTTAGCATGTATAATGCGCGGGGTCGGGTGTGCATGGGGAGTACTGTACAACACAGAGAAGACTAGTAGAGATCATATAGCATCTTACTACTCACTGATGGACCGTGAATGTAACGGGGACTTTTGGGGGGGACATGTTGAAGGGGTCTACAGCATCCAACTACGCTGATCGACAGTGACTGAAGAGGTTTTTCGGGGGGACTTGGTGAAGAGGGGAGCATAGTAAACATAATGTTCTTCACGTGATTGTAGATTAATGATAAAAAATATTCTTTAAGTGCAATAAGTGCACAGCTCTGAATCATCAGAATAAAAGGTCAGGCACTGAGTGCTGCAAACAAAAGACACAGGGATAAAAGAAGGGATGAAAACTCAAGACACCTACGTGCTTACTTACAGGAGACTCACTTGAGATCCAAGGACACAGACAAACTACAAGCCAAAGGTGTGTGGACAAGTACCATACACGAGTGAAACGGAAAATCAAACAATCAAGCAAATGGATTCTGTTTGAGTCCCCAGAGACAGTCAGCAGAAAATAGCCCTATCTGGCCACCGTGAATTCTTTTTGTTTGGTTTCAACAGTTCCCAGCCATAGATTTAGTGGTGCAGCAACATACTTCTCATTTTCTCTCACCTCAACATCTGAGTTGCTGTAATAATAAGCATTTGGGCCTTTGAAATCAGTGGATTTTATGATGTTCACGAATGTGAAAATCTGATAACCACCTAAAGAGGGAAGTTTGGACACTCAAATAAACACGTCACTCCACAATACACTGTTAGCTCCCAACTGCTCCTGTCTGGAAATTGGTGTTCCATTTTATTTGACCCTCCGTCCTATCGGCGGTGATCACGCTGAAGTCCTTCAAACATGGTGGTGAGCGAAGGAACAAGTTGACTTTTCTGTCGACAACAGGCCCAGAGGAATGATACTTGAGATCTTCAGGGAGCCCTTAGTCAATGAATGTGGCTAAATACAGACAGCAAGTTAGAAGGAGATGAAAGAGGACAGAGGATAGAGACACGGGTTCAAGTCCCAGCACAACCATTCCCTGGTTTTGTAGGTACACGTTGCCGACTCGAACTGCAAGTGTCTCAGTGAACCCAGTGCTCCCTCTGCAGCCTACATACTTTGCAGGATTTTGGGGAGCATAGTGTAGGAAAGTGATATAGGGTATATGGTTAACTGTTCTGCACAAATGGACAGATGGACAGAAAAAAGGATGATTGATTGAGTGACTGATAAATAGATAGACAGAAAGATAGATAGATATAGGTACATATCGATTAGCACAAAGCTACTGCTCAAAACAAGGAGAGCAATGGTGAAAGCACATTGCAAAACTACAAACAAAAAAGAAGAATGAAATCCAGTTTAAAAAGTGCAGTAAGCAGCCATAAGAAGAAAACGAATCCTATCATTTGCAATAACGTGGATGGAGCTCGAGGGTATTATGCTCAGTCAAAGAGGCCAGGCGGAGAAATACATGTACCAAATGATTTCACTCATGTGTGGAGTATGATAACAAAGAAAAACTGAAGGAAAAGACAGCAGCAGACTCACAGAACCCGAGAGTGGACCTACAGTTACCAAAGAGAAAGGGAATGGGTAGGGTTTGTGGGAAGGGAGTAATAAGTGCAGGGAAAAATAATGGGGGCATTAGGATTAGCATGTATAATGTGTAGGGTGGTGTGTCATGGGTAGGGCTGTACAACACAGAGAAGACATGTAGTGATTCTACAGCATCTTAGTACATGCTGACGGAGAGCGGCTGTAACTGTGATTTGGGGTGACTTGGTGAAGAGGGTAGAGAGAATAACATAATTTTCTGCATGTGATTGTATATTAATGAGAACAAAGGAATTTCAAAGTGCAGTAAGAGCACAGCTCTCAAATATCAGAATAAAAGTACAGCCTTTGAGTGTTCCAATCAAAAGACACAGGGTTAGAAGAACTGATGAAAACTCAAGACCACCTACGTGCTCCCTTACTGGAGACTCACTTGAGATCCTAGGACACAGACAAACTACAAGCTGAGGGGGCGGGGACAGGTAATCTACACAAGTGAAACTGGGAAACAAAGAAAGAAATGGATTCTGTTTTGGACCCCAGAGAGAGTCAGTAGAAAATAGCCCTATCTAGCCACCGTGAATTCTTTTTGTTTGGTTTCAGCAGTGCTCAGGCATAGATTTAGTGGTGCAGCAACTTCCTTCTCATTTCCTCTCACCTCAACAAATGAATTGCTGTAATAATATGCGTCTGGGCATTTATAATCATTGCTTTTTATGATGTTCACGAATGTAAAGAAGTAATAACCACCTAAAGAGGGAAGTTTGGACACTCAAATAAACACTTCACTCCACAACACACTCTTTGTTCCCAACTGCTCCTGTCCAGAAATAGGTGTTAATTCATATTTGTCCCTCCACCTATCAGCAGTGATCACGCCAATGTCCCTCAAACATGGTGGTGTGCAAAGGGCCAAGTACACTTTTCTGTCGACAACAGGCCCAGACGAAGGATACTTGTGGTCTTCAGGGATCACTTACTCACTGAATGTGGCTAAATAAAGTCAACAAGCGACCTGGAAGTATAAGAGGACAGAGGACAAAGATACGGGTTCAAGTCCTTTCACCTCCATTTACTGGTTTTGTAAGCACACTCTGCTGACTATACCTGAAAGCGTATCGGTGAACTCAGTGCTCTCCTTATGGCTTAGTTACCTTGCAAGGTTTCAGGAAGCATAATGTAGGGAGGAGACATAGGCTATTTTGTTAACTTTTCTGTACATAAGTATAGATGGGCAGACAAAAAGATGATTGTTTCATAGATAGATAGGTAGACAGACGACATGTGAAAGAGAGATAGATAGGTACATAGATTAATATATGATAGACATCATAGATAGATGATAGGAACATAGATAGATAGATACATAGATAGATACATAGATACATAGATATATACATACATAGATACATAGATAGACAGACAGACCTTTAGATAGATAGATACAGATACATGTCGATAGACACAAAGCTATTGTTCATAACCAGGAGTTGAATGGTGAATAACATAGCTAAACTACAAACAAAAAGGAAGAATGAAATCCAGGTTAAAAAGTGCAGTAAGCAGCCTTAAGAAGAAAACAAATACTACCATTTGCAATGACGTGGATGGAGCAAGACGGTAGTATGTTCAGAAAAATAGGGCAGGCGGATAAAGGCAAGTACCAAGTGATTTCACTCATGTGTGGAGTATAACAACAAAGAAAACTGAAGTAAAAAAACAGCAGCAGACTCACAGAACCCGAGAGTTGACTAAAAGTAACCAAAGGAAAAAGGACTGGGCAGGGTGATTCTGAAGGGAGGGATAAGTGTGGGGAGAAAGAATGGGGGCATTAAGTTTAGCATGTATAATGCGCGGGGTCGGGTGTGCATGGGGAGTACTGTACAACACAGAGAAGACTAGTAGAGATCATATAGCATCTTACTACTCACTGATGGACCGTGAATGTAACGGGGACTTTTGGGGGGGACATGGTGAAGGGGTCTACAGCATCCAACTACGCTGATCGACAGTGACTGAAGAGGTTTTTCGGGGGGACTTGGTGAAGAGGGGAGCATAGTAAACATAACGTTCTTCACGTGATTGTAGATTAATGATAAAAAATATTCTTTAAGTGCAATAAGTGCACAGCTCTGAATCATCAGAATAAAAGGTCAGGCACTGAGTGCTGCAAACAAAAGACACAGGGATAAAAGAAGGGATGAAAACTCAAGACACCTACGTGCTTACTTACAGGAGACTCACTTGAGATCCAAGGACACAGACAAACTACAAGCCGAAGGTGTGTGGACAAGTACCCTACACGAGTGAAACGGAAAATCAAACAATCAAGCAAATGGATTCTGTTTGAGTCCCCAGAGACAGTCAGCAGAAAATAGCCCTATCTGGCCACCGTGAATTCTTTTTGTTTGATTTCAACAGTTCCCAGCCATAGATTTAGCGGTGCAGCAACATACTTCTCATTTTCTCTCACCTCAACAACTGAGTTGCTGTAATAATAAGCATCTGGGCCTTTGAAATCAGTGGATTTTATGTTGTTCACGAATGTGAAAATCTAATAACCACCTAAAGAGGGAAGTTTGGACAGTCAAATAAACACGTCACTCCACAATACACTGTTAGCTCCCAACTGCTCCTGTCTAGAAATTTGTGTTCCATTTTATTTGACCCTCCGTCCTATCGGCGGTGATCACGCTGATGTAATTCAAACATGGTGGTGAGCGAAGCAACAAGTTGACTTTTCTGTCGACAACAGGCCCAGAGGAATGATACTTGAGATCTTCAGGGAGCCCTTAGTCAATGAATGTGGCTAAATACAGACAGCAAGTTAGAAGGAAATGAAAGAGGACAGAGAATAGAGACACGGGTTCAAGTCCCAGCACAACCATTCCCTGGTTTTGTAGGTACACGTTGCCGACTCGAACTGCAAGTGTCTCGGTGAACCCAGTGCTCCCTCTGCAGCCTACATACTTTGCAGGATTTTGGGGAGCATAGTGTAGGAAAGTGATATAGGGTATATGGTTAACTGTTCTGCACACATGGACAGATGGACAGACAAAAGGATGATTGATTGAGTGATTGATAAATAGATAGACAGAAAGATAGATAGATATAGGTACATATCGATTAGCACAAAGCTACTGCTCAAAACAAGGAGAGCAATGGTGAAAGCACATTGCAAAACTACAAACAAAAAAGAAGAATGAAATCCAGTTTAAAAAGTGCAGTAAGCAGCCATAAGAAGAAAACGAATCCTATCATTTGCAATAACGTGGATGGAGCTCGAGGGTATTATGCTCAGTCAAATAGGCCAGGAGGAGAAATACATGTACCAAATGATTTCACTCATGTGTGGAGTATGATAACAAAGAAAAACTGAAGGAAAAGACAGCAGCAGACTCACAGAACCCGAGAGTGGAACTACAGTTACCAAAGAGAAAGGGACTGGGTAGGGTTTGTGGGAAGGGAGTAATAAGTGCAGGGAAAAATAATGGGGGAATTAGGATTAGCATGTATAATGTGTAGGGTGGGGTGTCATGGGTAGGGCTGTACAACACAGAGAAGACATG
Source organism: Manis pentadactyla (assembly GCF_030020395.1). Classification (NCBI taxonomy): domain Eukaryota; kingdom Metazoa; phylum Chordata; class Mammalia; order Pholidota; family Manidae; genus Manis; species Manis pentadactyla. The sequence continues at coordinate 207,812 of NW_026644615.1, forward strand.
TAGTGATTCTACAGCATCTTAGTACATGCTGACGGAGAGCGGCTGTAACTGGGATTTGGGGTGACTTGGTGAATAGGGTAGACAGAATAACATAATTTTCTGCATGTGATTGTATATTAATGAGAACAAAAAGAATTTCAAAGTGCAGTAAGAGCACAGCTCTCAAATATCAGAATAAAAGTACAGCCTTTGAGTGCTCCAATCAAAAGACACAGGGTTAGAAGAACTGATGAAAACTCAAGACCACCTACGTGCTCCCTTACTGGAGACTCACTTGAGATCCAAGGACACAGACAAACTACAAGCTGAGGGGGCGGGGACAGGTACCCTACACAAGTGAAACTGAGAAACAAAGAAAGAAATGGATTCTGTTTTGGACCCCAGAGAGAGTCAGTAGAAAATAGCCCTATCTAGCCACCGTGAATTCTTTTGGTTTGGTTTCAGCAGTGCTCAGGCATAGATTTAGTGGTGCAGCAACTTCCTTCTCATTTCTTCTCACCTCAACAAATGAATTGCTGTAATAATATGCGTCTGGGCATTTATAATCATTGCTTTTTATGATGTTCACGAATGTAAAGAATTAATAACCACCTAAAGAGGGAAGTTTGGACACTCAAATAAACACTTCACTCCACAACACACTCTTTGTTCCCAACTGCTCCTGTCCAGAAATAGGTGTTAATTCATATTTGTCCCTCCACCTATCAGCAGTGATCACGCCAATGTCCCTCAAACATGGTGGTGTGCAAAGGGCCAAGTACACTTTTCTGTCGACAACAGGCCCAGACGAAGGATACTTGTGGTCTTCAGGGATCACTTACTCACTGAATGTGGCTAAATAAAGTCAACAAGCGACCTGGAAGTATAAGAGGACAGAGGACAAAGATACGGGTTCAAGTCCTTTCACCTCCATTTACTGGTTTTGTAAGCACACTCTGCTGACTCTACCTGAAAGCGTATCGGTGAACTCAGTGCTCTCCTTATGGCTTAGTTACCTTGCAAGGTTTCAGGAAGCATAATGTAGGGAAGAGACATAGGCTATGTTGTTAACTTTTCTGTACATAAGTATAGATGGGCAGACAAAAAGATGATTGTTTCATAGATAGATAGGTAGACAGACGACATGTGAAAGAGAGATAGATAGGTACATAGATTAATATATGATAGACATCATAGATAGATGATAGGAAGATAGATAGATAGATACATAGATAGATACATAGATACATAGATATATACATACATAGATACATAGATAGACAGACAGACCTTTAGATAGATAGATACAGATACATGTCGATAGACACAAAGCTATTGTTCATAACCAGGAGTTGAATGGTGAATAACATAGCTAAACTACAAACAAAAAGGAAGAATGAAATCCAGGTTAAAAAGTGCAGTAAGCAGCCTTAAGAAGAAAACAAATACTACCATTTGCAATGACGTGGATGGAGCAAGACGGTAGTATGTTCAGAAAAATAGGGCAGGCGGATAAAGGCAAGCACCAAGTGATTTCACTCATGTGTGGAGTATAACAACAAAGAAAACTGAAGTAAAAAAACAGCAGCAGACTCACAGAACCCGAGAGTTGACTAAAAGTAACCAAAGGAAAAAGGACTGGGCAGGGTGATTCTGAAGGGAGGGATAAGTGTGGGGAGAAAGAATGGGGGCATTAAGTTTAGCATGTATAATGCGCGGGGTCGGGTGTGCATGGGGAGTACTGTACAACACAGAGAAGACTAGTAGAGATCATATAGCATCTTACTACTCACTGATGGACCGTGAATGTAACGGGGACTTTTGGTGGGGACATGGTGAAGGGGTCTACAGCATCCAACTACGCTGATCGACAGTGACTGAAGAGGTTTTTCGGGGGGACTTGGTGAAGAGGGGAGCATAGTAAACATAATGTTCTTCACGTGATTGTAGATTAATGATAAAAAATATTCTTTAAGTGCAATAAGTGCACAGCTCTGAATCATCAGAATAAAAGGTCAGGCACTGAGTGCTGCAAACAAAAGACACAGGGATAAAAGAAGGGATGAAAACTCAAGACACCTACGTGCTTACTTACAGGAGACTCACTTGAGATCCAAGGACACAGACAAACTACAAGCCAAAGGTGTGTGGACAAGTACCCTACACGAGTGAAACGGAAAATCAAACAATCAAGCAAATGGATTCTGTTTGAGTCCCCAGAGACAGTCAGCAGAAAATAGCCCTATCTGGCCACCGTGAATTCTTTTTGTTTGGTTTCAACAGTTCCCAGCCATAGATTTAGTGGTGCAGCAACATACTTCTCATTTTCTCTCACCTCAACATCTGAGTTGCTGTAATAATAAGCATTTGGGCCTTTGAAATCAGTGGATTTTATGATGTTCACGAATGTGAAAATCTGATAACCACCTAAAGAGGGAAGTTTGGACACTCAAATAAACACGTCACTCCACAATACACTGTTAGCTCCCAACTGCTCCTGTCTGGAAATTGGTGTTCCATTTTATTTGACCCTCCGTCCTATCGGCGGTGATCACGCTGATGTCCTTCAAACATGGTGGTGAGCGAAGGAACAAGTTGACTTTTCTGTCGACAACAGGCCCAGAGGAATGATACTTGAGATCTTCAGGGAGCCCTTAGTCAATGAATGTGGCTAAATACAGACAGCAAGTTAGAAGGAGATGAAAGAGGACAGAGGATAGAGACACGGGTTCAAGTCCCAGCACAACCATTCCCTGGTTTTGTAGGTACACGTTGCCGACTCGAACTGCAAGTGTCTCAGTGAACCCAGTGCTCCCTCTGCAGCCTACATACTTTGCAGGATTTTGGGGAGCATAGTGTAGGAAAGTGATATAGGGTATATGGTTAACTGTTCTGCACAAATGGACAGATGGACAGAAAAAAGGATGATTGATTGAGTGACTGATAAATAGATAGACAGAAAGATAGATAGATATAGGTACATATCGATTAGCACAAAGCTATTGCTCAAAACAAGGAGAGCAATGGTGAAAGCACATTGCAAAACTACAAACAAAAAAGAAGAATGAAATCCAGTTTAAAAAGTGCAGTAAGCAGCCATAAGAAGAAAACGAATCCTATCATTTGCAATAACGTGGATGGAGCTCGAGGGTATTATGCTCAGTCAAAGAGGTCAGGCGGAGAAATACATGTACCAAATGATTTCACTCATGTGTGGAGTATGATAACAAAGAAAAACTGAAGGAAAAGACAGCAGCAGACTCACAGAACCCGAGAGTGGACCTACAGTTACCAAAGAGAAAGGGAATGGGTAGGGTTTGTGGGAAGGGAGTAATAAGTGCAGGGAAAAATAATGGGGGCATTAGGATTAGCATGTATAATGTGTAGGGTGGTGTGTCATGGGTAGGGCTGTACAACACAGAGAAGACATGTAGTGATTCTACAGCATCTTAGTACATGCTGACGGAGAGCGGCTGTAACTGTGATTTGGGGTGACTTGGTGAAGAGGGTAGAGAGAATAACATAATTTTCTGCATGTGATTGTATATTAATGAGAACAAAGGAATTTCAAAGTGCAGTAAGAGCACAGCTCTCAAATATCAGAATAAAAGTACAGCCTTTGAGTGTTCCAATCAAAAGACACAGGGTTAGAAGAACTGATGAAAACTCAAGACCACTTAAGTGCTCCCTTACTGGAGACTCACTTGAGATCCTAGGACACAGACAAACTACAAGCTGAGGGGGCGGGGACAGGTAATCTACACAAGTGAAACTGGGAAACAAAGAAAGAAATGGATTCTGTTTTGGACCCCAGAGAGAGTCAGTAGAAAATAGCCCTATCTAGCCACAGTGAATTCTTTTTGTTTGGTTTCAGCAGTGCTCAGGCATAGATTTAGTGGTGCAGCAACTTCCTTCTCATTTCCTCTCACCTCAACAAATGAATTGCTGTAATAATATGCGTCTGGGCATTTATAATCATTGCTTTTTATGATGTTCACGAATGTAAAGGAGTAATAACCACCTAAAGAGGGAAGTTTGGACACTCAAATAAACACTTCACTCCACAACACACTCTTTGTTCCCAACTGCTCCTGTCCAGAAATAGGTGTTAATTCATATTTGTCCCTCCACCTATCAGCAGTGATCACGCCAATGTCCCTCAAACATGGTGGTGTGCAAAGGGCCAAGTACACTTTTCTGTCGACAACAGGCCCAGACGAAGGATACTTGTGGTCTTCAGGGATCACTTACTCACTGAATGTGGCTAAATAAAGTCAACAAGCGAGCAGGAAGTATAAGAGGACAGAGGACAAAGATACGGGTTCAAGTCCTTTCACCTCCATTTACTGGTTTTGTAAGCACACTCTGCTGACTCTACCTGAAAGCGTATCGGTGAACTCAGTGCTCTCCTTATGGCTTAGTTACGTTGCAAGGTTTCTGGAAGCATAATGTAGGGAAAATCATAGGCTATGTTGTTAACTTTTCTGTACATAAGGATAGATGGGCAGACAAAAAGATGATTGTTTCATAGATAGATAGGTAGACAGACGACAGGTGAAAGAGAGATAGATAGGTACATAGATTAATATATGATAGACATCATAGATAGATGATAGGAAGATAGATAGATAGATACATAGATACATAGTTATATACATACATAGATACATAGATAGACAGACAGACATTTAAATAGATAGATACAGATACATGTCGATAGACACAAAGCTATTGTTCATAACCAGGAGTTGAATGGTGAATAACATAGCTAAACTACAAACAAAAAGGAAGAATGAAATCCAGGTTAAAAAGTGCAGTAAGCAGCCTTAAGAAGAAAACAAATACTACCATTTGCAATGACGTGGATGGAGTAAGACGTTAGTATGTTCAGAAAAATAGGGCAGGCGGATAAAGGCAAGTACCAAGTGATTTCACTCAAGTGTGGAGTATAACAACAAAGGAAAACTGAAGGAAAAAAGCAGCAGCAGACTCACAGAACCCGAGAGTTGACTAAAAGTAACCAAAGGAAAAAAGGACTGGGCAGGGTGAGTCTGAAGGGAGGGATAAGTGTGGGGAGAAAGAATGGGGGCATTAAGTTTAGCATGTATAATGCGCGTGGTCGGGTGTGCATGGGGAGTACTGTACAACACAGAGAAGACTAGTAGAGATCATATAGCATCTTACTACTCACTGATGGACAGTGAATGTAACGGGGACTTTTGGGGGGGACATGTTGAAGGGGTCTACAGCATCCAACTACGCTGATCGACAGTGACTGAAGAGGTTTTTCGGGGGGACTTGGTGAAGAGGGGAGCATAGTAAACATAATGTTCTTCACGTGATTGTAGATTAATGATAAAAAATATTCTTTAAGTGCAATAAGTGCACAGCTCTGAATCATCAGAATAAAAGTTCAGGCACTGAGTGCTGCAAACAAAAGACACAGGGATAAAAGAAGGGATGAAAACTCAAGACACCTACGTGCTTACTTACAGGAGACTCACTTGAGATCCAAGGACACAGACAAACTACAAGCCGAAGGTGTGTGGACAAGTACCCTACACGAGTGAAACGGAAAATCAAACAATCAAGCAAATGGATTCTGTTTGAGTCCCCAGAGACAGTCAGCAGAAAATAGCCCTATCTGGCCACCGTGAATTCTTTTTGTTTGATTTCAACAGTTCCCAGCCATAGATTTAGCGGTGCAGCAACATACTTCTCATTTTCTCTCACCTCAACAACTGAGTTGCTGTAATAGTAAGCATCTGGGCCTTTGAAATCAGTGGATTTTATGTTGTTCACGAATGTGAAAATCTAATAACCACCTAAAGAGGGAAGTTTGGACACTCAAATAAACACGTCACTCCACAATACACTGTTAGCTCCCAACTGCTCCTGTCTAGAAATTTGTGTTCCATTTTATTTGACCCTCCGTCCTATCGGCGGTGATCACGCTGATGTAATTCAAACATGGTGGTGAGCGAAGCAACAAGTTGACTTTTCTGTCGACAACAGGCCCAGAGGAATGATACTTGAGATCTTCAGGGAGCCCTTAGTCAATGAATGTGGCTAAATACAGACAGCAAGTTAGAAGGAGATGAAAGAGGACAGAGGATAGAGACACGGGTTCAAGTCCCAGCACAACCATTCCCTGGTTTTGTAGGTACACGCGGCCGACTCGAACTGCAAGTGTCTCGGTGAACCCAGTGCTCCCTCTGCAGCCTAGATACTTTGCAGGATTTTGGGGAGCATAGTGTAGGAAAGTGATATAGGGTATATGGTTAACTGTTCTGCACACATGGACAGATGGACAGACAAAAGGATGATTGATTGAGTGATTGATAAATAGATAGACAGAAAGATAGATAGATATAGGTACATTTCGATTAGCACAAAGCTACTGCTCAAAACAAGGAGAGCAATGGTGAAAGCACATTGCAAAACTACAAACAAAAAAGAAGAATGAAATCCAGTTTAAAAAGTGCAGTAAGCAGCCATAAGAAGAAAACGAATCCTATAATTTGCAATAACGTGGATGGAGCTCGAGGGTATTATGCTCAGTCAAATAGGCCAGGCGGAGAAATACATGTACCAAATGATTTGACTCATGTGTGGAGTATGATAACAAAGAAAAACTGAAGGAAATGGCAGCAGCAGACTCACAAAACCCGAGAGTGGACCTACAGTTACCAAAGAGAAAGGGACTTGGTAGGGTTTGTGGGAAGGGAGTAATAAGTGCGGGGAAAAAGAAAGTGGGCATTAGAATTAGCATGTATAATGTGTAGGGTGGGGTGTCTTGGGTAGGGCTGTATAACACAGAGAAGACATGTAGTGATTCTACAGCATCTTAGTACATGCTGACGGAGAGCGGCTGTAACTGGGATTTGGGGTGACTTGGTGAAGAGGGTAGAGAGAATAACATAATTTTCTGCATGTGATTGTATATTAATGAGAACAAAAAGAATTTCAAAGTGCAGTAAGAGCACAGCTCTCAAATATCAGAATAAAAGTACAGCCTTTGAGTGCTCCAATCAAAAGACACAGGGTTAGAAGAACTGATGAAAACTCAAGACCACCTACGTGCTCCCTTACTGGAGACTCACTTGAGATCCAAGGACACAGACAAACTACAAGCTGAAGGGGCGGGGACAGGTACCCTACACAAGTGAAACTGAGAAACAAAGAAAGAAATGGATTCTGTTTTGGACCCCAGAGAGAGTCAGTAGAAAATAGCCCTATCTAGCCACCGTGAATTCTTTTGGTTTGGTTTCAGCAGTGCTCAGGCATAGATTTAGTGGTGGAGCAACTTCCTTCTCATTTCCTCTCACCTCAACAAATGAATTGCTGTAATAATATGCGTCTGGGCATTTATAATCATTGCTTTTTATGATGTTCACGAATGTAAAGAAGTAATAACCACCTAAAGAGGGAAGTTTGGACACTCAAATAAACACTTCACTCCATAACACACTCTTTGTTCCCAACTGCTCCTGTCCTGAAATAGGTGTTAATTCATATTTGTCCCTCCACCTATCAGCAGTGATCACGCCAATGTCCCTCAAACATGGTGGTGTGCAAAGGGCCAAGTACACTTTTCTGTCGACAACAGACCCAGACGAAGGATACTTGTGGTCTTCAGGGATCACTTACTCACTGAATGTGGCTAAATAAAGTCAACAAGCGAGCAGGAAGTATAAGAGGACAGAGGACAAAGATACGGGTTCAAGTCCTTTCACCTCCATTTACTGGTTTTGTAAGCACACTCTGCTGACTCTACCTGAAAGCGTATCAGTGAACACAGTGCTCTCCTTATGGCTTAGTTACCTTGCAAGGTTTCTGGAACCATAATGTAGGGAAGAGACATAGGCTATGTTGTTAACGGTTCTGTACATAAGGATAGATGGGCAGACAAAAAAGATGTTTGTTTCATAGATAGATAGGTAGACAGACGACAGGTGAAAGAGAGATAGATAGGTACATAGATTAATAGATGATAGACATTATAGATAGATGATAGGAAGATAGATAGATAGATAGATAGATACATAGATACATAGATATATACATACATAGATACATACATAGACAGACAGACCTTTAGATAGATAGATACAGATACATGTCGATTGACACAAAGCTATTTTTCATAACCAGGAGTTGAATTTTGAATAACATAGCTAAACTACAAACAAAAAGGAAGAATGAAATCCAGTTTAAAAAGTGCAGTAAGCAGCCTTAAGAAGAAAACATATACTACCATTTGCAATGACGTGGATGGAGCAAGACGGTAGTATGTTCAGAAAAATAGGGCAGGCGGATAAAGGCAAGTACCAAGTGATTTCACTCATGTGTGGAGTATAACAACAAAGAAAAACTGAAGTAAAAAAACAGCAGCAGACTCACAGAACCCGAGAGTTGACTAAAAGTAACCAAAGGAAAAAGGACTGGGCAGGGTGAGTCTGAAGGGAGGGATAAGTGTGGGGAGAAAGAATGGGGGCATTAAGTTTAGCATGTATAATGCGCGGGGTCGGGTGTGCATGGGGAGTACTGTACAACACAGAGAAGACTAGTAGAGATCATATAGCATCTTACTACTCACTGATGGACAGTGACTGTAACGGGGACTTTTGGGGGCGACATATGAAGGGGTCTACAGCATCCAACTACGCTGATCGACAGTGACTGAAGAGGTTTTTCGGGGGGACTTGGTGAAGGGGGGAGCATACTAAACATAATGTTCTTCACGTGATTGTAGATTAATGATAAAAAATATTCTTTAAGTGCAATAAGTGCACAGCTCTGAATCATCAGAATAAAAGGTCAGGCACTGAGTGCTGCAAACAAAAGACACAGGGATAAAAGAAGGGATGAAAACTCAAGACACCTACGTGCTTACTTACAGGAGACTCACTTGAGATCCAAGGACACAGACAAACTACAAGCCGAAGGTGTGTGGACAAGTACCCTACACGAGTGAAACGGAAAAACAAACAATAAAGCAATTGGATTCTGTTTGAGTCCCCAGAGACAGTCAGCAGAAAATAGCCCTATCTGGCCACCGTGAATTCTTTTTGTTTGATTTCAACAGTTCCCAGCCATAGATTTAGTGGTGCAGCAACATACTTCTCATTTTCTCTCACCTCAACATCTGAGTTGTTGTAATAATAAGAATTTGGGCCTTTGAAATCAGTGGATTTTATGATGTTCACGAATGTGAAAATCTAATAACCACCTAAAGAGGGAAGTTTGGACACTCAAATAAACACGTCACTCCACAATACACTGTTAGCTCCCAACTGCTCCTGTCTAGAAATTGGTGTTCCGTTTATTTGACCCTCCGTCCTATCGGCGGTGATCACGCTGATGTAATTCAAACATGGTGGTGAGCGAAGCAACAAGTTGACTTTTCTGTCGACAACAGGCCCAGAGGAATGATACTTGAGATCTTCAGGGAGCCCTTAGTCAATGAATGTGGCTAAATACAGACAGCAAGTTAGAAGGAGATGAAAGAAGACAGAGGATAGAGACACGGGATCAAGTCCCAGCACAACCATTCCCTGGTTTTGTAGGTACACGCGGCCGACTCGAACTGCAATTGTCTCGGTGAACCCAGTGCTCCCTCTGCAGCCTAGATACTTTGCAGGATTTTGGCGAGCATAGTGTAGGAAAGTAATATAGGGTATATGGTTAACTGTTCTGCACACATGGACAGATGGACAGACAAAAGAATGATTGATTGACTGATTGATAAATAGATAGACAGAAAGATAGACAGATATAGGTACATATCGATTAGCACAAAGCTACTGCTCAAAACAAGGAGAGCAATGGTGAAAGCACATTGCAAAACTATAAACAAAAAAGAAGAATGAAATCCAGTTTAAAAAGTGCAGTAAGCAGCCATAAGAAGAAAACGAATCCTATCATTTGCAATAACGTGGATGGAGCTCGAGGGTATTATGCTCAGTCAAATAGGCCAGGCGGAGAAATACATGTACCAAATGATTTCACTCATGTGTGGAGTATGATAACAAAGAAAAACTGAAGGAAAAGACAGCAGCAAACTCACAGAACCCGAGAGTGGATCTACAGTTACCAAAGAGAAAGGGACTGGGTAGGGTTTGTGGGAAGGGAGTAATAAGTGCGGGGAAAAAGAATGGGGGCATTAGGATTAGCATGTATAATGTGTAGGGTGGGGTGTCATGGGTAGGGCTGTACAACACAGAGAAGACATGTAGTGATTCTACAGCATCTTAGTACATGCTGACAGAGAGCGGCTGTAACTGTGATTTGGGGTGACTTGGTGAAGAGGGTAGACAGAATAACATAATTTTCTGCATGTGATTGTATATTAATGAGAACAAGAAGAATTTCAAAGTGCAGTAAGAGCATAGCTCTCAAATATCAGAATAAAAGTACAGCCTTTGAGTGCTCCAATCAAAAGACACATGTTTAGAAGAACTGATGAAAACTCAAAACCACCTACGTGCTCCCTTACTGGAGACTCACTTGAGATCCAAGGACACAGACAAACTACAAGCTGAAGGGGCGGGGACAGGTACCCTACACAAGTGAAACTGAGAAACAAAGAAATAAATGGATTCTGTTTTGGACCCCAGAGAGAGTCAGTAGAAAATAGCCCTATCTAGCCACCGTGAATTCTTTTGGTTTGGTTTCAGCAGTGCTCAGGCATAGATTTAGTGGTGCAGCAACTTCCTTCTCATTTCCTCTCACCTCAACAAATGAATTGCTGTAATAATATGCGTCTGGGCATTTATAATCATTGCATTTTATGATGTTCACGATGTAAAGAAGTAATAACCACCTAAAGAGGGAAGTTTGGACACGCAAATAAACACTTCACTCCACAACATACTCTTTGTTCCCAACTGCTCCTGTCCAGAAATAGGTGATACTTCATATTTGTCCCTCCACCTATCAGCAGTGATCACGCCAATGTCCCTCAAACATGGTGGTGTGCAAAGGGCCAAGTACACTTTTCTGTCGACAACAGGCCCAGACGAAGGATACTTGTGGTCTTCAGGGATCACTTACTCACTGAATGTGGCTAAATAAAGTCAACAAGCGAGCAGGAAGTATAAGAGGACAGAGGACAAAGATACGGGTTCAAGTCCTTTCACCTCCATTTACTGGTTTTGTAAGCACACTCTGCTGACTCTACCTGAAAGCGTATCAGTGAACACAGTGCTCTCCTTATGGCTTAGTTACCTTGCAAGGTTTCTGGAAGCATAATGTAGGGAAGAGACATAGGCTATGTTGTTAACGGTTCTGTACATAAGGATAGATGGGCAGACAAAAAAGATGTTTGTTTCATAGATAGATAGGTAGACAGACGACAGGTGAAAGAGAGATAGATAGGTACATAGATTAATAGATGATAGACATTATAGATAGATGATAGGAAGATAGATAGATAGATAGATAGATACATAGATACATAGATATATACATACATAGATACATACATAGACAGACAGACCTTTAGATAGATAGATACAGATACATGTCGATTGACACAAAGCTATTTTTCATAACCAGGAGTTGAATGGTGAATAACATAGCTAAACTACAAACAAAAAGGAAGAATGAAATCCAGTTTAAAAAGTGCAGTAAGCAGCCTTAAGAAGAAAACATATACTACCATTTGCAATGACGTGGATGGAGCAAGACGGTAGTATGTTTAGAAAAATAGGGCAGGCGGATAAAGGCAAGTACCAAGTGATTTCACTCATGTGTGGAGTATAACAACAAAGAAAAACTGAAGTAAAAAAACAGCAGCAGACTCACAGAACCCGAGAGTTGACTAAAAGTAACCAAAGGAAAAAGGACTGGGCAGGGTGAGTCTGAAGGGAGGGATAAGTGTGGGGAGAAAGAATGGGGGCATTAAGTTTAGCATGTATAATGCGCGGGGTCGGGTGTGCATGGGGAGTACTGTACAACACAGAGAAGACTAGTAGAGATCATATAGCATCTTACTACTCACTGATGGACAGTGACTGTAACGGGGACTTTTGGGGGCGACATATGAAGGGGTCTACAGCATCCAACTACGCTGATCGACAGTGACTGAAGAGGTTTTTCGGGGGGACTTGGTGAAGGGGGGAGCATACTAAACATAATGTTCTTCACGTGATTGTAGATTAATGATAAAAAATATTCTTTAAGTGCAATAAGTGCACAGCTCTGAATCATCAGAATAAAAGGTCAGGCACTGAGTGCTGCAAACAAAAGACACAGGGATAAAAGAAGGGATGAAAACTCAAGACACCTACGTGCTTACTTACAGGAGACTCACTTGAGATCCAAGGACACAGACAAACTACAAGCCGAAGGTGTGTGGACAAGTACCCTACACGAGTGAAACGGAAAAACAAACAATAAAGCAATTGGATTCTGTTTGAGTCCCCAGAGACAGTCAGCAGAAAATAGCCCTATCTGGCCACCGTGAATTCTTTTTGTTTGATTTCAACAGTTCCCAGCCATAGATTTAGTGGTGCAGCAACATACTTCTCATTTTCTCTCACCTCAACATCTGAGTTGCTGTAATAATAAGAATTTGGGCCTTTGAAATCAGTGGATTTTATGATGTTCACGAATGTGAAAATCTAATAACCACCTAAAGAGGGAAGTTTGGACACTCAAATAAACACGTCACTCCACAATACACTGTTAGCTCCCAACTGCTCCTGTCTAGAAATTGGTGTTCCGTTTATTTGACCCTCCGTCCTATCGGCGGTGATCACGCTGATGTCCTTCAAACATGGTGGTGAGCGAAGCAACAAGTTGACTTTTCTGTCGACAACAGGCCCAGAGGAATGATACTTGAGATCTTCAGGGAGCCCTTAGTCAATGAATGTGGCTAAATACAGACAGCAAGTTAGAAGGAGATGAAAGAAGACAGAGGATAGAGACACGGGATCAAGTCCCAGCACAACCATTCCCTGGTTTTGTAGGTACACGCGGCCGACTCGAACTGCAATTGTCTCGGTGAACCCAGTGCTCCCTCTGCAGCCTAGATACTTTGCAGGATTTTGGCGAGCATAGTGTAGGAAAGTAATATAGGGTATATGGTTAACTGTTCTGCACACATGGACAGATGGACAGACAAAAGAATGATTGATTGACTGATTGATAAATAGATAGACAGAAAGATAGACAGATATAGGTACATATCGATTAGCACAAAGCTACTGCTCAAAACAAGGAGAGCAATGGTGAAAGCACATTGCAAAACTATAAACAAAAAAGAAGAATGAAATCCAGTTTAAAAAGTGCAGTAAGCAGCCATAAGAAGAAAACGAATCCTATCATTTGCAATAACGTGGATGGAGCTCGAGGGTATTATGCTCAGTCAAATAGGCCAGGCGGAGAAATACATGTACCAAATGATTTCACTCATGTGTGGAGTATGATAACAAAGAAAAACTGAAGGAAAATACAGCAGCAAACTCACAGAACCCGAGAGTGGATCTACAGTTACCAAAGAGAAAGGGACTGGGTAGGGTTTGTGGGAAGGGAGTAATAAGTGCGGGGAAAAAGAATGGGGGCATTAGGATTAGCATGTATAATGTGTAGGGTGGGGTGTCATGGGTAGGGCTGTACAACACAGAGAAGACATGTAGTGATTCTACAGCATCTTAGTACATGCTGACAGAGAGCGGCTGTAACTGTGATTTGGGGTGACTTGGTGAAGAGGGTAGACAGAATAACATAATTTTCTGCATGTGATTGTATATTAATGAGAACAAGAAGAATTTCAAAGTGCAGTAAGAGCATAGCTCTCAAATATCAGAATAAAAGTACAGCCTTTGAGTGCTCCAATCAAAAGACACATGTTTAGAAGAACTGATGAAAACTCAAAACCACCTACGTGCTCCCTTACTGGAGACTCACTTGAGATCCAAGGACACAGACAAACTACAAGCTGAAGGGGCGGGGACAGGTACCCTACACAAGTGAAACTGAGAAACAAAGAAATAAATGGATTCTGTTTTGGACCCCAGAGAGAGTCAGTAGAAAATAGCCCTATCTAGCCACCGTGAATTCTTTTTGTTTGGTTTCAGCAGTGCTCAGGCATAGATTTAGTGGTGCAGCAACTTCCTTCTCATTTCCTCTCACCTCAACAAATGAATTGCTGTAATAATATGCGTCTGGGCATTTATAATCATTGCATTTTATGATGTTCACGATGTAAAGAAGTAATAACCACCTAAAGAGGGAAGTTTGGACACGCAAATAAACACTTCACTCCACAACATACTCTTTGTTCCCAACTGCTCCTGTCCAGAAATAGGTGATACTTCATATTTGTCCCTCCACCTATCAGCAGTGATCACGCCAATGTCCCTCAAACATGGTGGTGTGCAAAGGGCCAAGTACACTTTTCTGTCGACAACAGGCCCAGACGAAGGATACTTGTGGTCTTCAGGGATCACTTACTCACTGAATGTGGCTAAATAAAGTCAACAAGCGAGCAGGAAGTATAAGAGGACAGAGGACAAAGATACGGGTTCAAGTCCTTTCACCTCCATTTACTGGTTTTGTAAGCACACTCTGCTGACTCAACTTGAAAGCGTATCGGTGAACTCAGTGCTCTCCTTATGGCTTAGTTACCTTGCAAGGTTTCTGGAAGCATAATGTATTGAAGAGACATAGGCTATGTTGTTAATTATTCTGTACATAAGGATAGATGGGCAGACAAAAAGATGATTGTTTCATAGATAGATAGGTAGACAGACGACAGGTGAAAGATAGATAGATAGGTACATAGATTAATAGATGATAGACATCATAGATAGTTGATAGGAATATAGATAGATAGATACATATATAGATACATAGATACATAGATATATACATACATAGATACATAGATAGACAGACAGACCTTTAGATAGATAGATACAGATACATGTCGATTGACACAAAGCTATTGTTCATAACCAGGAGTTGAATGGTGAATAATATAGCTAAACTACAAAGAAAAAGGAAGAATGAAATCCAGCTTAAAAAGTGCAGTAAGCAGCCTTAAGAAAAAAACAAATACTACCATTTGCAATGACGTGGATGGAACAAGACGGTAGTATGTTCAGAAAAATAGGGCAGGCGGATAAAGGCAATTACCAAGTGATTTCACTCATGTGTGGAGTATAACAACAAAGAAAACTGAAGTAAAAAAAAAGCAGCAGACTCACATAACCCGAGAGTTGACTAAAAGTAACCAAAGGAAAAAGGACTGGGCAGGGTGAGTCTGAAGGGAGGGATAAGTGTGGGGAGAAAGAATGGGGCCATTAAGATTAGCATGTATAATGCGCTTGGTCAGGTGTGCATGGGGAGTACTGTACAACACAGAGAAGACTAGTAGAGATCATATAGCATCTTACTACTCACTGATGGACAGTGACTGTAACGGGGACTTTTGGGGGCGACATATGAAGGGGTCTACAGCATCCAACTACGCTTATCGACAGTGACTGAAAAGGTTTTTCGGGGGGACTTGGTGAAGGGGGGAGCATACTAAACATAATGTTCTTCACGTGATTGTAGATTAATGATAAAAAATATTCTTTAAGTGCAATAAGTGCACAGCTCTGAATCATCAGAATAAAAGGTCAGGCACTGAGTGCTGCAAACAAAAGACACAGGGATAAAAGAAGGGATGAAAACTCAAGACACCTACGTGCTTACTTACAGGAGACTCACTTGAGATCCAAGGACACAGACAAACTACAGGCCGAAGGTGTGTGGACAAGTACCCTACACGAGTGAAATGGAAAATCAAACAATCAAGCAAATGGATTCTGTTTGAGTCCCCAGAGACAGTCAGCAGAAAATAGCCCTATCTGGCCACCGTGAATTCTTTTTGTTTGGTTTCAACAGTTCCCAGCCATAGATTTAGTGGTGCAGAAACACACTTCTCATTTTCTCTCACCTCAACAACTGAGTTGCTGTAATAATAAACATCTGGGCCTTTGAAATCAGTGGATTTTATGATGTTCACGAATGTGAAAATCTAATAACCACCTAAAGAGGGAAGTTTGGACACTCAAATAAACACGTCACTCCACAATACACTGTTAGCTCCCAACTGCTCCTGTCTAGAAATTGGTGTTCCTTTTTATTTGACCCTCCGTCCTATCGGCGGTGATCACGCTGATATCCTTCAAACATGGTGGTGAGCGAAGCAACAAGTAGACTTTTCTGTCGACAACAGGCCCAGAAGAATGATACTTGAGATCTTCAGGGAGCCCTTAGTCAATGAATGTGGCTAAATACAGACAGCAAGTTAGAAGGAGATGAAAGAGGACAGAGGATAGAGACACTGGTTCAAGTCCCAGCACAACCATTACCTGGTTTTGTAGGTACACGCGGCCGACTCGAACTGCAAGTGTCTTGGTGAACCCAGTGCTCCCTCTGCAGCCTAGATACTTTGCAGGATTTTGGGGAGCATAGTGTAGGAAAGTGATATAGGGTATATGGTTAACTGTTCGTACACATGGACAGATGGACAGACAAAAAGATGATTGATTGAGTGATTGGTAAATAGATAGACAGATAGATAGATATAGGTACATATCGATAAACAAAAAGCTACTGCTCATAACAAGGAGAGCAATGGTGAAAGCACATAGCAAAACTACAAACAAAAAAGAAGAATGAAATCCAGTTTAAAAAGTGCAGTAAGCAGCCATAAGAAGAAAACAAATCCTATCATTTGCAATAACGTGGATGGAGCTAGAGGGTATTATGCTCAGTCAAATAGGCCAGGCGGAGAAATACATGTACCAAATGATTTCACTCATGTGTGGAGTATGATAACAAAGAAAAACTGAAGGAAAAGACAGCAGCAGACTCACAGAACCCGAGAGGGGACTAACAGTTACCAAAGAGAAAGGGACTGGGTAGGGTTTGTGGGAAGGGAGTAATAAGTGCGTGAAAAACGAATGGGGGCATTAGGATTAGCATGTATAATGTGTAGGGTGGGGTGTCATGGGTAGGGCTGTACAACACAGAGAAGACATGTAGTGATTCTACAGCATCTTAGTACATGCTGACGGAGAGCGGCTGTAACTGTGATTTGGGGTGACTTGGTGAAGAGGGTAGACAGAATAACATAATTTTCTGCATGTGATTGTATATTAATGAGAACAAGAAGAATTTCAAAGTGCAGTAAGAGCATAGCTCTCAAATATCAGAATAAAAGTACAGCCTTTGAGTGCTCCAATCAAAAGACACAGGTTTAGAAGAACTGATGAAAACTCAAAACCACCTACGTGCTCCCTTACTGGAGACTCACTTGAGATCCAAGGACACAGACAAACTACAAGCTGAAGGGGCGGGGACAGGTACCCTACACAAGGGAAACTGAGAAACAAAGAAAGAAATGGATTCTGTTTTGGACCCCAGAGAGAGTCAGTAGAAAATAGCCCTATCTAGCCACCGTGAATTCTTTTGGTTTGGTTTCAGCAGTGCTCAGGCATAGATTTAGCGGTGCAGCAACTTCCTTCTCATTTCCTCTCCCCTCAACAAATGAATTGCTGTAGTAATATGCATCTGGGCATTTATAATCACTGCTTTTTATGATGTTCACGAATGTAAAGGAGTAATAACCACCTAAAGAGGGAAGTTTGGACACTCAAATAAACACTTCACTCCACAACACACTCTTTGTTCCCAACTGCTCCTGTCCAGAAATAGGTGTTAATTCATATTTGTCCCTCCACCTATCAGCAGTGATCACGCCAATGTCCCTCAAACATGGTGGTGTGCAAAGGGCCAAGTACACTTTTCTGTCGACAACAGGCCCAGACGAAGGATACTTGTGGTCTTCAGGGATCACTTACTCACTGAATGTGGCTAAATAAAGTCAACAAGCGACCTGGAAGTATAAGAGGACAGAGGACAAAGATACGGGTTCAAGTCCTTTCACCTCCATTTACTGGTTTTGTAAGCACACTCTGCTGACTCTACCTGAAAGCGTATCAGTGAACACAGTGCTCTCCTTATGGATTAGTTACCTTGCAAGGTTTCTGGAAGCATAATGTAGGGAAGAGACATAGGCTATGTTGTTAACTGTTCTGTACATAAGGATAGATGTGCAGACAAAAAGTTGATTGTTTCATAGATAGATAGGTAGACAGACGACAGGTGAAAGATAGATAGATAGGTACATAGATGAATATATGATAGACATCATAGATAGATGATAGGAATATAGATAGATAGATACATAGATAGATACATAGATACATAGATAGACAGACAGACAGTTAGATAGATAGATACAGATACATGTCGATTGACACAAAGCTATTGTTCATAACCAGGAGTTGAATGGTGAATAACATAGCTAAACTACAAACAAAAAGGAAGAATGAAATCCAGTTTAAAAAGTGCAGTAAGCAGCCTTAAGAAGAAAACAAATACTATCATTTGCAATGACGTGGATGGAGCAAGACGGTAGTATGTTTAGAAAAATAGGACAGGCGGATAAAGCCAAGTACCAAGTGATTTCACTCATGTGTGGGGTATCACAAAAAAGAAAATCTGAAGTAAAAAAACAGCAGCAGACTCACAGAACCCGAGAGTTGACTAAAAGTAACCAAAGGAAAAAGGACTGGGCAGGTTGAGTCTGAAGGGAGGGATAAGTGTGGGGAGAAAGAATGGGGGCATTAAGTATAGCATGTATAATGCGCGGGGTCGGGTGTGCATGTTGAGTACTGTACAACACAGAGAAGACTAGTAGAGATCATATAGCATCTTACTAGTCACTGATGGACCGTGACTGTAACGGGGAATTTTGGGGGGGATATGGTGAAGGGGTCTACAGCATCCAACTACGCTGATCGACAGTGACTGAAGAGTTTTTTCGGGGGGACTTGATGATGGGGGGAGCATACTAAACATAATGTTCTTCACGTGATTGTAGATTAATGATAAAAAATATTCTTTAAGTGCAATAAGTGCACAGCTCTGAATCATCAGAATAAAAGGTCAGGCAGTGAGTGCTGCAAACAAAAGACACAGGGATAAAAGAAGGGATGAAAACTCAAGACACCTACGTGCTTACTTACAGGAGACTCACTTGAGATCCAAGGACAAAGACAAACTACAAGCCGAAGGTGTGTGGACAAGTACCCTACACGAGTGAAACGGAAAATCAAACAATCAAGCAAATGGATTCTGTGAGAGACTCCTGAGACCATTAGCAGAAAATAGCCCTATCTGGCCACCGTGAATTCTTTTTGTTTGGTTTCAACAGTTCCCAGTCATAGATTAATGGTGCAGCAACATACTTCTCATTTTCTCTCACCTCAACAACTGAGTTGCTGTAATAATAAGCATCTGGGCCTTTGAAATCTGTGGATTTTATGATGTTCATGAACGTGAAAATCTAATAACAACCTAAAGAGGGAAGTTTGGACACTCAAATAAACACGTCACTCCACAATACACTGTAAGCTCCCAACTGCTCCTGTCTAGAAATTGGTGTTCCATTTTATTTGACCCTCCGTCCTATCGGTAGTGATCACGCTGATGTCCTTCAAACATGGTGGTGAGCTAAGCAACAAGTTGACTTTTCTGTCGACAACAGGCCCAGAGGAATGATACTTGAGATCTTCAGGGAGCACTTAATCAATGAATGTGGCTAAATACAGACAGCAAGTTAGAAGGAGATGAAAGAAGACAGAGGATAGAGACACGGGTTCAAGTCCCAGCACAACCATTCCCTGGTTTTGTAGGTACACGCGGCCGACTCGAACTGCAAGTGTCTCGGTGAACCCGGTGCTCCCTCTTCAGCCTAGATACTTTGCAGGATTTTGGGGAGCATAGTTTAGGAATGTGATATAGGGTATATGGTTAACTGTTCTGCACACATGGACAGATGGACAGACAAAAGGATGATTGATTGAGTGATTGATAAATAGATAGACAGAAAGATAGATAGATAAAGGTACATATCGATTAGCACAAAGCTACTGCTCAAAACAAGGAGAGCAATGGTGAAAGCACATTGCAAAACTACAAACAAAAAAGAAGAATGAAATCCAGTTTAAAAAGTGCAGTAAGCAGCCATAAGAAGAAAACGAATCCTATCATTTGCAATAACGTGGATGGAGCTCGAGGGTATTATGCTCAGTTAAATAGGCCAGGCGGAGAAATACATGTACCAAATGATTTCACTCATGTGTGGAGTATGATAACAAAGAAAAACTGAAGGAAAAGACAGCAGCAGACTCACAGAACCCGAGAGTGGACCAACAGTTACAAAAGAGAAAGGGACTGGGTATGGTTTTTTGGGAAGGGAGTAATAAGTGCAGGGTAAAAGAATGGGGGCATAAGGATTAGCATGTATAATGTGTAGGGTGGGGTGTCATGGTTACGGCTGTACAACACAGAGAAGACATGTAGTGATTCTACAGCATCTTAGTACGTTCTGACGGAGAGCGGCTGTAACTGGGATTTGGGGTGACTTGGTGAAGAGGGTAGACAGAATAACATAATTTTCTGCATGTGATTGTATATTAATGAGAACAAAAAGAATTTCAAAGTGCAGTAAGAGCACAGCTCTCAAATATCAGAATGAAAGTACAGCCTTTGAGTACTCCAATCAAAAGACACAGGGTTAGAAGAACTGATGAAAACTCAAGAGCACCTACGTGCTCCCTTACTGGAGACTCACTTGAGATCCAAGGACACAGACAAACTACAAGCTGAAGGGGCGGGTACAGGTACCCTACACAAGTGAAACTGAGAAACAAAGAAAGAAATGGATTCTGTTTTGGACCCCAGAGAGAGTCAGTAGAAAATAGCCCTATCTAACCACCGGGAATTCTTTTTGTTTGGTTTCAGCAGTACTCAGGCATAGATTTAGTGGTGCAGCAACTTCCTTCTCATTTCCTCTCACCTCAACAAATGAATTGCTGTAATAATATGCGTCTGGGCATTTATAATCATTGCTTTTTATGATGTTCACGAATGTAAAGAAGTAATAACCACCTAAAGAGGGAAGTTTGGACACTCAAATAAACACTTCACTCCACTACACACTCATGGTTCCCAACTGCTCCTGTCCAGAAATAGGTGTTAATTCATATTTGTAACTCCACCTATCAGCAGTGGTCACGCCAATGTCCCTCAAACATGGTGGTGTGCAAAGGTCCTAGTACACTTTTCTGTCGACAACAGGCCCAGACGAAGGATACTTGTGGTCTTCAGGGATCACTTACTCACTGAATGTGGCTAAATAAAGTCAACAAGCGAGCAGGAAGTATAAGAGGACAGAGGACAAAGATACGGGTTCAAGTCCTTTCACCTCCATTTACTGGTTTTGTAAGCACACTCTGCTGACTCTACCTGAAAGCGTATCGGTGAACTCAGTGCTCTCCTAATGGCTTAGTTACCTTGCAAGGTTTCTGGAAGCATAATGTAGGGAAGAGACATAGGCTATGTTGTCAACTGTTCTGTACATAAGGATAGATGGGCAGACAAAAAGATGATTGTTTCATAGATAGATAGGTAGACAGACGACAGGTGAAAGAGAGATAGATAGGTACATAGATTAATAGATGATAGACATCATAGATAGATGATAGGAAGATAGATAGATAGATACATAGATAGATACATAGATACATAGATATATACATACATAGATTCATAGATAGACAGACAGACCTTTAGATGGATAGATAGAGATACATGTCGATTGACACAAAGCTATTGTTCATAACCAGGAGTTGAATGGTGAATAACATAGCTAAACTACAAACAAAAAGGAAGAATGAAATCCTGTTTAAAAGTGCAGTAAGCAGCCTAAAGAAGAAAACATATACTACCATTTGCAATGACGTGGTTGGAGCAAGACGGTAGTATGTTCAGAAAAATAGGGTAGGCGGATAAACTCAAGTACCAAGTGATTTCACTCATGTGTGGAGTATAACAACAAAGAAAAACTGAAGTAAAAAAACAGCAGCAGACTCACAGAACCCGAGAGTTGACTAAAAGTAACCAAAGGAAAAAGGACTGGGCAGGGTGAGTCTGAAGGGAGGGATAAGTGTGGGGAGAAAGAATGGGGGCATTAAGTTTAGCATGTATAATGCGCGGGGTCGGGTTTGCATGGGGAGTACTGTACAACACAGAGAAGACTAGTAGAGATCATATAGCATCTTACTACTCACTGATGGATAGTGACTGTAACGGGGACATTTGGGGAGGACATGTTGAAGGGGTCTAGAGCATCCAACTACGCTGATCGACAGTGACTGAAGATGTTTTTTGGGGGGACTTGGTGAAGGTGGGAGCATAGTAAACATAATGTTCTTCACGTGATTGTAGATTAATGATAAAAATTATTCTTTAAGTGCAATAAGTGCACAGCTCTGAATCATCAGAATAAAAGGTCAGGCACTGAGTGCTGCAAACAAAAGACACAGGGATAAAAGAAGGGATGAAAACTCAAGGCACCTACATGCTTACTTACAGGAGACTCACTTGAGATCCAAGGACACAGACAAACTACAAGCCGAAGGTGTGTGGACAAGTACCCTACACGAGTGAAATGGAAAAACAAACAATCAAGCAAATGGATTCTGTTTGAGTCCCCAGAGACAGTCAGCAGAAAATAGCCCTATCTGGCCACCGTGAATTCTTTTTGTTTGGTTTCAACAGTTCCCAGCCATAGATTTAGTGTTGCAGCAACATACTTCTCATTTTCTCTCACCTCAACAACTGAGTTGCTGTAATAATAAGCATCTGGGCCTTTGAAATCAGTGGATTTTATGATGTTCACGAACGTGAAAATCTAATAACCACCTAAAGAGGGAAGTTTGGACACTCAAATAAACACGTCACTCCACAATACACTGTTAGCTCCCAACTGCTCCTGTCTAGAAATTGGTGTTCCTTTTTATTTGACCCTCCGTCCTATCGGCGGTGATCACGCTGATGTCCTTCAAACATGGTGGTGAGCGAAGCAACAAGTTGACTTTTCTGTCGACAACAGGCCCAGAGGAATGATACTTGAGATCTTCAGGGAGCCCTTAGTCAATGAATGTGTCTAAATACAGACAGCAAGTTAGAAGGAGATGAAAGAGGACAGAGGATAGAGACACGGGTTCAAGTCCCAGCACAACCATTCCCTGGTTTTGTAGGTACACGCGGCCGACTCGAACTGCAAGTGTCTCGGTGAACCCAGTGCTCCCTCTGCAGCCTAGATACTTTGCAGGATTTTGTTGTGCATAGTGTATTAAAGTGATATAGGGTATATGGTTAACTGTTCTGCACACATGGACAGATGGACAGACAAAAGGATGATTGATTGAGTGATTGATAAATTCATAGACAGAAAGATAGATAGATATAGGTACATATCGATTAGCACAAAGCTACTGCTCAAAACAAGGAGAGCAATGGTGAAAGCACATTGCAAAACTACAAACAAAAAAGAAGAATGAAATTCAGTTTAAAAAGTGCAGTAAGCAGCCATAAGAAGAAAACGAATGCTATAATTTGCAATAACGTGGATGGTGCTCGAGGGTATTATGCTCAGTCAAACAGGCCAGGCGGAGAAATACATGTACCAAATGATTTCACTCATGTGTGGAGTATGATAACAAAGAAAAACTGAAGGAAAAGACAGCAGCAGACTCACAGAACCCGAGAGTGGACATACAGTTACCAAAGAGAAAGGGACTGGGTAGGGTTTGTGGGAAGGGAGTAATAAGTGCGGGGAAAAAGAATGGGGGCATTAGGATTAGCATGTATAATGTGTAGGGTGGGGTGTCATGGGTAGGGCTGTACAACACAGAGAAGACATGTAGTGATTCTACAGCATCTTAGTACATGCTGACGGAGAGCGGCTGTAACTGGGATTTGGGGTGACTTGGTGAAGAGGGTAGACAGAATAACATAATTTTCTGCATGTGATTGTATATTAATGAGAACAAAAAGAATTTCAAAGTGCAGTAAGAGCACAGCTCTCAAATATCAGAATAAAAGTACAGCCTTTGAGTGCTCCAATCAAAAGACACAGGGTTAGAAGAACTGATGAAAACTCAAGACCACCTACGTGCTCCCTTACAGGAGACTCACTTGAGATCCAAGGACACAGACAAACTACAAGCTGAAGGGGCGGGGACAGGTACCCTACACAAGTGAAACTGAGAAACAAAGAAAGAAATGGATTCTGTTTTGGACCCCAGAGAGAGTCAGTAGAAAATAGCCCTATCTAGCCACCGTGAATTCTTTTTGTTTGGTTTCAGCAGTGCTCAGGCATAGATTTAGTGGTGCAGCAACTTCCTTCTCATTTCCTCTCACCTCAACAAATGAATTGCTGTAATAATATGCGTCTGGGCATTTATAATCATTGCTTTTTATGATGTTCACGAATGTAAAGAAGTAATAACCACCTAAAGAGGGAAGTTTGGACACTCAAATAAACACTTCACTCCACAACACACTCTTTGTTCCCAACTGCTCCTGTCCAGAAATAGGTGATAATTCATATTTGTCCTTCCACCTATCAGCAGTGATCACGCCAATGTCCCTCAAACATGGTGGTGTGCAAAGGTCCAAGTACACTTTTCTGTCGACAACAGGCCCAGACGAAGGATACTTGTGGTCTTCAGGGATCACTTACTCACTGAATGTGGCTAAATAAAGTCAACAAGCGAGCAGGAAGTATAAGAGGACAGAGGACAAAGATACGGGTTCAAGTCCTTTCACCTCCATTTACTGGTTTTGTAAGCACACTCTGCTGACTCTACCTGAAAGCGTATCGGTGAACACAGTGCTCTCATTATGGCTTAGTTACCTTGCAAGGTTTCTGGAAGCATAATGTAGGGAAGAGACATAGGCTATGTTGTTAACGGTTCTGTACATAAGGATAGATGGGCAGACAAAAAGATGATTGTTTCATAGATAGATAGGTAGACAGACGACAGGTGAAAGAGAGATAGATAGGTACATAGATTAATAGATGATAGACATCATAGATAGATGATAGGAAGATAGATAGATAGATACATAGATAGATACATAGATACATAGATATATACATACATAGATACATAGATAGACAGACAGACCTTTAGATAGATAGATACAGATACATGTCGATTGACACAAAGCTATTGTTCATAACCAGGAGCTGAATGGTGAATAACATAGCTAAACTACAAACAAAAAGGAAGAATGAAATCCAGTTTAAAAAGTGCAGTAAGCAGCCTTAAGAAGAAAACAAATACTACCATTTGCAATGACGTGGATGGAGCAGGACGGTAGTATGTTCAGAAAAATAGGGCAGGCGGATAAAGGCAAGTACCAAGTGATTTCACTCATGTGTGGAGTATAACAACAAAGAAAACTGAAGTAAAAAAACAGCAGCAGACTCACAGAACCCGAGAGTTGACTAAAAGTAACCAAAGGAAAAAAGGACTGGGCAGGGTGAGTCTGAAGGGAGGGATAAGTGTGGGGAGAAAGAATGGGGGCATTAAGTTTAGCATGTATAATGCGCGGGGTCGGGTGTGCATGGGGAGTACTGTAAAACACAGAGAAGACTAGTAGAGATCATATAGCATCTTACTGCTCACTGATGGACAGTGACTGTAACGGGGACTTTAGGGGAGGACATGGAGAAGGGGTCTACAGGATCCAACTACGCTGATCGACAGTGACTGAAGAGGTTTTTCGGGGGGACTTGGTGAAGGGGGGAGCATAGTAAACATAATGTTCTTCACGTGATTGTAGATTAATGATAAAAAATATTCTTTAAGTGCAATAAGTGCACAGCTCTGAATCATCAGAATAAAAGTTCAGGCCCTGAGTGCTGCAAACAAAAGACACAGGGATAAAAGAAGGGATGAAAACTCAAGACACCTACGTGCTTACTTACAGGAGACTCACTTGAGATCCAAGGACACAGACAAACTACAAGCCGAAGGTGTGTGGACAAGTACCCTACACGAGTAAAACGGAAAATCAAACAATCAAGCAAATGGATTCTGTTTGAGTCCCCAGAGACAGTCAGCAGAAAATAGCCCTATCTGGCCATCGTGAATTCTTTTTGTTTGGTTTCAACAGTTCCCAGCCATAGATTTAGTGGTGCAGCAACATACTTCTCATTTTCTCTCACCTCAACATCTGAGTTGCTGTAATAATAAGCATTTGGTCCTTTGAAATCAGTGGATTTTATGATGTTCACGAATGTGAAAATCTGATAACCACCTAAAGAGGGAAGTTTGGACACTCAAATAAACACGTCACTCCACAATACACTGTTAGCTCCCAACTGCTCCTGTCTAGAAATTGGAGTTCCATTTTATTTGACCCTCCGTCCTATCGGCGGTGATCACGCTGATGTCCTTCAAACATGGTGGTGAGCGAAGCAACAAGTTGACTTTTCTGTCGACAACAGGCCCAGAGGAATGATACTTGAGATCTTCAGGGAGCCCTTAGTCAATGAATGTGGCTAAATACAGACAGCAAGTTAGAAGGAGATGAAAGAGGACAGAGGATAGAGACACGGGTTCAAGTCCCAGCACAACCATTCCCTGGTTTTGTAGGTACACGTTGCCGACTCGAACTGCAAGTGTCTCGGTGAACCCAGTGCTCCCTCTGCAGCCTACATACTTTGCAGGATTTTGGGGAGCATAGTGTAGGAAAGTGATATAGGGTATATGGTTAACTGTTCTGCACACATGGACAGATGGACAGACAAAAGGATGATTGATTGAGTGATTGATAAATAGATAGACAGAAAGATAGATAGATATAGGTACATATCGATTAGCACAAAGCTACTGCTCAAAACAAGGAGAGCAATGGTGAAAGCACATTGCAAAACTACAAACAAAAAAGAAGAATGAAATCCAGTTTAAAAAGTGCAGTAAGCAGTCATAAGAAGAAAACGAATCCTATCATTTGCAATAACGTGGATGGAGCTCGAGGGTATTATGCTCAGTCAAATAGGCCAGGCGGAGAAATACATGTACCAAATGATTTCACTCATGTGTGGAGTATGATAACAAAGAAAAACTGAAGGAAAACACAGCAGCAGACTCACAGAACCCGAGAGTGGACCAACAGTTACCAAAGAGAAAGGGACTGGTTAGGGTTTTTTGTGAAGGGAGTAATAAGTGCAGGGAAAAAGAATGGGGGCATTAGGAGTAGCATGTATAATGTGTAGGGTGGGGTGTCATGGGTAGGGCTGTACAACACAGAGAAGACATGTAGTGATTCTACAGCATCTTAGTACATGCTGTCGGAGAGTGGCTGTAACTGGGATTTGGGGTGACTTGGTGAAGAGGGTAGACAGAATAACATAATTTTCTGCATGTGATTGTATATTAATGAGAACAAAAAGAATTTGAAAAGTGCAGTAAGAGCACAGCTCTCAAATATCAGAATAAAATTACAGCCTTTGAGTGCTCCAATCAAAAGACACATGGTTAGAAGAACTGATGAAAACTCAAGACCACCTACGTGCTCCCTTACTGGAGACTCACTTGAGATCCAAGGACACAGACAAACTACAAGCTGAAGGGGCGGGGACAGGTACCCTACACAAGTGAAACTGATAAACAAAGAAAGAAATGGATTCTGTTTTGGACCCCAGAGAGAGTCAGTAGAAAATAGCCCTATCTAGCCACCGTGAATTCTTTTTGTTTGGTTTCAGCAGTGCTCAGGCATAGATTTAGTGGTGCAGCAACTTCCTTCTCATTTATTCTCACTTCAACAAATGAATTGCTGTAATAATATGCGTCTGGGCATTTATAATCATTGCATTTTATGATGTTCACGATGTAAAGAAGTAATAACCACCTAAAGAGGGAAGTTTGGACACTCAAATAAACACTTCACTCCACAACACACTCTTTGTTCCCAACTTCTCCTGTCCAGAAATAGGTGATACTTCATATTTGTCCCTCCACCTATCAGCAGTGATCACGCCAATGTCCCTCAAACATGGTGGTGTGCAAAGGGCCAAGTACACTTTTCTGTCGACAACAGGCCCAGACGAAGGATACTTGTGGTCTTCAGGGATCACTTACTCACTGAATGTGGCTAAATAAAGTCAACAAGTGAGGAGGAAGTATAAGAGGACAGAGCACAAAGATACGGGTTCAAGTCCTTTCACCTCCATTTACTGGTTTTGTAAGCACACTCTGCTGACTCAACTTGAAAGCGTATCGGTGAACTCAGTGCTCTCCTTATGGCTTAGTTACCTTGCAAGGTTTCTGGAAGCATAATGTATTGAAGAGACATAGGCTATGTTGTTAATTATTCTGTACATAAGGATAGATGGGCAGACAAAAAGATGATTGTTTCATAGATAGATAGGTAGACAGACGACAGGTGAAAGATAGATAGATAGGTACATAGATTAATAGATGATAGACATCATAGATAGTTGATAGGAATATAGATAGATAAATACATATATAGATACATAGATACATAGATATATACATACATAGATACATAGATAGACAGACAGACCTTTAGATAGATAGATACAGATACATGTCGATTGACACAAAGCTATTGTTCATAACCAGGAGTTGAATGGTGAATAACATAGCTAAACTACAAACAAAAAGGAATAATGAAATCCAGTTTAAATAGTGCAGTAAGCAGCCTTAAGAAGAAAACAAATACTACCATTTGCAATGACGTGGATGGAACAAGACGGTAGTATGTTCAGAAAAATAGGGCAGGCGGATAAAGGCAATTACCAAGTGATTTCACTCATGTGTGGAGTATAACAACAAAGAAAACTGAAGTAAAAAAAAAGCAGCAGACTCACATAACCCGAGAGTTGACTAAAAGTAACCAAAGGAAAAAGGACTGGGCAGGGTGAGTCTGAAGGGAGGGATAACTGTGGGGAGAAAGAATGGGGCCATTAAGATTAGCATGTATAATGCGCTTGGTCAGGTGTGCATGGGGAGTACTGTACAACACAGAGAAGACTAGTAGAGATCATATAGCATCTTACTACTCACTGACGGACAGTGACTGTAACGGGGACTTTTGGGGGCGACATATGAAGGGGTCTACAGCATCCAACTACGCTGATCGACAGTGACTGAAGAGGTTTTTCGGGGGGACTTGGTGAAGGGGGGAGCATACTAAACATAATGTTCTTCACGTGATTGTAGATTAATGATAAAAAATATTCTTTAAGTGCAATAAGTGCACAGCTCTGAATCATCAGAATAAAAGGTCAGGCACTGAGTGCTGCAAACAAAAGACACAGGGATAAAAGAAGGGATGAAAACTCAAGACACCTACGTGCTTACTTACAGGAGACTCACTTGAGATCCAAGGACACAGACAAACTACAAGCCGAAGGTGTGTGGACAAGTACCCTACACGAGTGAAACGGAAAATCAAACAATCAAGCAAATGGATTCTGTTTGAGTCCCCAGAGACAGTCAGCAGAAAATAGCCCTATCTGGCCACCGTGAATTCTTTTTGTTTGATTTCAACAGTTCCCAGCCATAGATTTAGTGGTGCAGCAACATACTTCTCATTTTCTCTCACCTCAACATCTGAGTTGCTGTAATAATAAGAATTTGGGCCTTTGAAATCAGTGGATTTTATGATGTTCACGAATGTGAAAATCTAATAACCACCTAAAGAGGGAAGTTTGGACACTCAAATAAACACGTCACTCCACAATACTCTGTTAGCTACCAACTGCTCCTGTCTAGAAATTGGTGTTCCGTTTATTTGACCTTCCGTCCTATCGGCGGTGATCACGCTGATGTCCTTCAAACATGGTGGTGAGCGAAGCAACAAGTTGACTTTTCTGTCGACAACAGGCCCAGAGGAATGATACTTGAGATCTTCAGGGAGCCCTTAGTCAATGAATGTGGCTAAATACAGACAGCAAGTTAGAAGGAGATGAAAGAAGACAGAGGATAGAGACACGGGATCAAGTCCCAGCACAACCATTCCCTGGTTTTGTAGGTACACGCGGCCGACTCGAACTGCAATTTTCTCGGTGAACCCAGTGCTCCCTCTGCAGCCTAGATACTTTGCAGGATTTTGGCGAGCATAGTGTAGGAAAGTAATATAGGGTATATGGTTAACTGTTCTGCACACATGGACAGATGGACAGACAAAAGAATGATTGATTGACTGATTGATAAATAGATAGACAGAAAGATAGACAGATATAGGTACATATCGATTAGCACAAAGCTACTGCTCAAAACAAGGAGAGCAATGGTGAAAGCACATTGCAAAACTATAAACAAAAAAGAAGAATGAAATCCAGTTTAAAAAGTGCAGTAAGCAGCCATAAGAAGAAAACGAATCCTATCATTTGCAATAACGTGGATGGAGCTCGTGGGTATTATGCTCAGTCAAATAGGCCAGGCGGAGAAATACATGTACCAAATGATTTCACTCATGTGTGGAGTATGATAACAAAGAAAAACTGAAGGAAAAGACAGCAGCAAACTCACAGAACCCGAGAGTGGATCTACAGTTACCAAAGAGAAAGGGACTGGGTAGGGTTTGTGGGAAGGGAGTAATAAGTGCGAGGAAAAAGAATGGGGGCATTAGGATTAGCATGTATAATGTGTAGGGTGGGGTGTCATGGGTAGGGCTGTACAACACAGAGAAGACATGTAGTGATTCTACAGCATCTTAGTACATGCTGACAGAGAGCGGCTGTAACTGTGATTTGGGGTGACTTGGTGAAGAGGGTAGACAGAATAACATAATTTTCTGCATGTGATTGTATATTAATGAGAACAAGAAGAATTTCAAAGTGCAGTAAGAGCATAGCTCTCAAATATCAGAATAAAAGTACAGCCTTTGAGTGCTCCAATCAAAAGACACAGGTTTAGAAGAACTGATGAAAACTCAAAACCACCTACGTGCTCCCTTACTGGAGACTCACTTGAGATCCAAGGACACAGACAAACTACAAGCTGAAGGGGCGGGGACAGGTACCCTACACAAGTGAAACTGAGAAACAAAGAAAGAAATGGATTCTGTTTTGGACCCCAGAGAGAGTCAGTAGAAAATAGCCCTATCTAGCCACCGTGAATTCTTTTGGTTTGGTTTCAGCAGTGCTCAGGCATAGATTTAGCGGTGCAGCAACTTCCTTCTCATTTCCTCTCCCCTCAACAAATGAATTGCTGTAGTAATATGCATCTGGGCATTTATAATCACTGCTTTTTATGATGTTCACGAATGTAAAGGAGTAATAACCACCTAAAGACGGAAGTTTGGACACTCAAATAAACACTTCACTCCACAACACACTCTTTGTTCCCAACTGCTCCTGTCCAGAAATAGGTGTTAATTCATATTTGTCCCTCCACCTATCAGCAGTGATCACGCCAATGTCCCTCAAACATGGTGGTGTGCAAAGGGCCAAGTACACTTTTCTGTCGACAACAGGCCCAGACGAAGGATACTTGTGGTCTTCAAGGATCACTTACTCACTGAATGTGGCTAAATAAAGTCAACAAGCGAGCAGGAAGTATAAGAGGACAGAGGACAAAGATACGGGTTCAAGTCCTTTCACCTCCATTTACTGGTTTTGTAAGCACACTCTGCTGACTCTACTTGAAAGCGTATTGGTGAACACAGTGCTCTCCTTATGGCTTAGTTACCTTGCAAGGTTTCTGGAAGCATAATGTAGGGAAGAGACATAGGCTATGTTGTTAACTGTTCTGTACATAAGGATAGATGGGCAGACAAAAAGATGATTGTTTCATAGATAGATAGGTAGACAGACGACAGGTGAAAGAGAGATAGATAGGTACATAGATTAATAGATGATAGACATCATAGATAGATGATAGGAAGATAGATAGATAGATACATAGATAGATACATAGATACATATATATATACATACATAGATACATAGATAGACAGACAGACCTTTAGATAGATAGATACAGATACATGTCGATTGACACAAAGCTATTGTTCATAACCAGGAGTTGAATGGTGAATAACATAGCTAAACTACAAAGAAAAAGGAAGAATGAAATCCAGCTTAAAAAGTGCAGTAAGCAGCCTTAAGAAGAAAACAAATACTACCATTTGCAATGACGTGGATGGAACAAGACGGTAGTATGTTCAGAAAAATAGGGCAGGCGGATAAAGGCAAGTACCAAGTGATTTCACTCATGTGTGGAGTATAACAACAAAGAAAACTGAAGTAAAAAAACAGCAGCAGACTCACAGAACCCGAGAGTTGACTAAAAGTAACCAAAGGAAAAAGGACTGGGCAGGGTGAGTCTGAAGGGAGGGATAAGTGTGGGGAGGAAGAATGGGGGCATTAAGTTTAGCATTTATAATGCGCGGGATCGGGTGTGCATGGGGAGTACTGTACAACACAGAGAAGACTAGTAGAGATCATATAGCATCTTACTACTCACTGATGGACAGTGACTTTAACGGGGACTTTTGGGGGGGACATGTTGAAGGGGTCTACAGCATCCATCTACGCGGATCGACAGTGACTGAAGAGGTTTTTCGGGGGGACTTGGTGAAGGGGGGAGCATAGTAACCATAATGTTCTTCACTTGATTGTAGATTAATGATAAAAAATATTCTTTAAGTGCAATAAGTGCACAGCTCTGAATCATCAGAATAAAAGTTCAGGCCCTGAGTGCTGCAAACAAAAGACACAGGGATAAAAGAAGGGATGAAAACTCAAGACACCTACGTGCTTACTTACAGGAGACTCACTTGAGATCCAAGGACACAGACAAACTACAAGCCGAAGGTGTGTGGACAAGTACCCTACACGAGTGAAACGGAAAATCAAACAATCAAGCAAATGGATTCTGTTTGAGTCCCCAGAGACAGTCAGCAGAAAATAGCCCTATCTGGCCACCGTGAATTCTTTTTGTTTGATTTCAACAGTTCCCAGCCATAGATTTAGTGGTGCAGCAACATACTTCTCATTTTCTCTCACCTCAACAACTGAGTTGCTGTAATAATAAGCATCTGGGCCTTTGAAATCAGTGGATTTTATGTTGTTCACGAATGTGAAAATCTAATAACCACCTAAAGAGGGAAGTTTGGACACTCAAATAAACACGTCACTCCACAATACACTGTTAGCTCCCAACTGCTCCTGTCTAGAAATTGGTGTTCCATTTCATTTGACCCTCCGTCCTATCGGCGGTGATCACGCTGATGTAATTCAAACATGGTGGTGAGCGAAGCAACAAGTTGACTTTTCTGTCGACAACAGGCCCAGAGGAATGATACTTGAGATCTTCAGGGAGCCCTTAGTCAATGAATGTGGCTAAATACAGACAGCAAGTTAGAAGGAGATGAAAGAGGACAGAGGATAGAGACACGGGTTCAAGTCCCAGCACAACCATTCCCTGGTTTTGTAGGTACACGCGGCCGACTCGAACTGCAAGTGTCTCGGTGAACCAAGTGCTCCCTCTGCAGCCTAGATACTTTGCAGGATTTTGGGGAGCATAGTGTAGGAAAGTGATATAGGGTATATGGTTAACTGTTCTGCACACATGGACAGATGGACAGACAAAAGGATGATTGATTGACTGATTGATAAATAGATAGACAGAAAGATAGATAGATATAGGTACATATCGATTAGCACAAAGCTACTGCTCAAAACAAGGAGAGCAATGGTGAAAGCACATTGCAAAACTACAAACAAGAAAGAAGAATGAAATCCAGTTTAAAAAGTGCAGTAAGCAGCCATAAGAAGAAAACGAATCCTATCATTTGCAATAACGTGGATGGAGCTCGAGGGTATTATGCTCAGTCAAATAGGCAAGGCGGAGAAATACATGTACCAAATGATTTCACTCATGTGTGGAGTATGATAACAAAGAAAAACTGAAGGAAAAGACAGCAGCAGACTCACAGAACCCGAGAGTGGACCTACAGTTACCAAAGAGAAAGGGACTGTGTAGGGTTTGTGGGAAGGGACTAATAAGTGCGGGGAAAAAGAAAGTGGGCATTAGGATTAGCATGTATAATGTGTATGGTGGGGTGTCTTGGGTAGGGCTGTATAACACAGAGAAGACATGTAGTGATTCTACAGCATCTTAGTACATGCTGACGGAGAGCGGCTGTAACTGGGATTTGGGGTGACTTGGTGAAGAGGGTAGAGAGAATAACATAATTTTCTGCATGTGATTGTATATTAATGAGAAAAAAAAGAATTTCAAAGTGCAGTAAGAGCACAGCTCTCAAATATCAGAATAAAAGTACAGCCTTTGAGTGCTCCAATCAAAAGACACAGGGTTAGAAGAACTGATGAAAACTCAAGATCACCTACGTGCTCCCTTACTGGAGACTCACTTGAGATCCAAGGACACAGACAAACTACAAGCTGAAGGGGCGGGGACAGGTACCCTACACAAGTGAAACTGAGAAACAAAGAAAGAAATGGATTCTGTTTTGGACCCCAGAGAGAGTCAGTAGAAAATAGCCCTATCTAGCCACCGTGAATTCTTTTTGTTTGGTTTCAGCAGTGCTCAGGCATAGATTTAGTGGTGCAGCAACTTCCTTCTCATTTCCTCTCACCTCAACAAATGAATTGCTGTAATAATATGCGTCTGGGCATTTATAATCATTGCTTTTTATGATGTTCACGAATGTAAAGAAGTAATAACCACCTAAAGAGGGAAGTTTGGACACTCAAATAAACACTTCACTCCATAACACACTCTTTGTTCCCAACTGCTCCTGTCCTGAAATAGGTGTTAATTCATATTTGTCCTTCCACCTATCAGCAGTGATCACGCCAATGTCCCTCAAACATGGTGGTGTGCAAAGGTCCAAGTACACTTTTCTGTCGACAACAGGCCCAGACGAAGGATACTTGTGGTCTTCAAGGATCACTTACTCACTGAATGTGGCTAAATAAAGTCAACAAGCGAGCAGGAAGTATAAGAGGACAGAGGACAAAGATACGGGTTCAAGTCCTTTCACCTCCATTTACTGGTTTTGTAAGCACACTCTGGTGACTCTACCTGAAAACGTATCGGTGAACACAGTGCTCTCATTATGGCTTAGTTACCTTGCAAGGTTTCTGGAAGCATAATGTAGGGAAGAGACATAGGCTATGTTGTTAACGGTTCTGTACAAAAGGATAGATGGGCAGACAAAAAGATGATTGTTTCATAGATAGATAGGTAGACAGACGACAGGTGAAAGAGAGATAGATAGGTACATAGATTAATAGATGATAGACATCATAGATAGATGATAGGAAGATAGATAGATAGATACATAGATAGATACATAGATACATAGATATATACATACATAGATACATAGATAGACAGACAGAACTTTAGATAGATAGATACAGATACATGTCGATTGACACAAAGCTATTGTTCATAACCAGGAGCTGAATGGTGAATAACATAGCTAAACTACAAACAAAAAGGAAGAATGAAATCCAGTTTAAAAAGTGCAGTAAGCAGCCTTAAGAAGAAAACAAATACTACCATTTGCAATGACGTGGATGGAGCAGGACGGTAGTATGTTCAGAAAAATAGGGCAGGCGGATAAAGGCATGTACCAAGTGATTACACTCATGTGTGGAGTATAACAACAAAGAAAACTGAAGTAAAAAAACAGCAGCAGACTCACAGAACCCGAGAGTTGACTAAAAGTAACCAAAGGAAAAAAGGACTGGGCAGGGTGAGTCTGAAGGGAGGGATAAGTGTGGGGAGAAAGAATGGGGGCATTAAGTTTAGCATGTATAATGCGCGGGGTCGGGTGTGCATGGGGAGTACTGTAAAACACAGAGAAGACTAGTAGAGATCATATAGCATCTTACTGCTCACTGATGGACAGTGACTGTAACGGGGACTTTAGGGGAGGACATGGAGAAGGGGTCTACAGGATCCAACTACGCTGATCGACAGTGACTGAAGAGGTTTATCGGGGGGACTTGGAGTAGGGGGGAGCAAAGTAAACATAATGTTCTTCACGTGATTGTAGATTAATGATAAAAAATATTCTTTAAGTGCAATAAGTGCACAGCTCTGAATCATCAGAATAAAAGTTCAGGCCCTGAGTGCTGCAAACAAAAGACACAGGGATAAAAGAAGGGATGAAAACTCAAGACACCTACGTGCTTACTTACAGGAGACTCACTTGAGATCCAAGGACACAGACAAACTACAAGCCGAAGGTGTGTGGACAAGTACCCTACACGAGTAAAACGGAAAATCAAACAATCAAGCAAATGGATTCTGTTTGAGTCCCCAGAGACAGTCAGCAGAAAATAGCCCTATCTGGCCACCGTGAATTCTTTTTGTTTGATTTCAACAGTTCCCAGCCATAGATTAATGGTGCAGCAACATACTTCTCATTTTCTATCACCTCAACAACTGAGTTGCTGTAATAATAAGGATCTGCGCCTTTGAAATCAGTGGATTTTATGATGTTCACGAATGTGAAAATCTAATAACCACCTAAAGAGGGAAGTTTGGACACTCAATAAACACGTCACTCCACAATACACTGTGAGCTCCCAACTGCTCCTGTCTAGAAATTGGTGTTCCATTTTATTTGATCCTCCGTCCTATCGGCGGTGATCACGCTGATGTCCTTCAAACATGGTGGTGAGCGAAGCAACAAGTTGACTTTTCTGTCGACAACAGGCCCAGAGGAATGATACTTGAGATCTTCAGGGAGCCCTTAGTCAATGAATGTGGCTAAATACAGACAGCAAGTTAGAAGGAGATGAAAGAGGACAGAGGATAGAGACACGGGTTCAAGTCCCAGCACAACCATTCCCTGGTTTTGTAGGTACACGCGGCCGACTCGAACTGCAAGTGTCTCGGTGAACCCAGAGTTCCCTCTGCAGCCTAGATACTTTGCAGGATTTTGGGGAGCATAGTGTAGGAAAGTGATATAGGGTATATGGTTAACTGTTCTGCACACATGGACAGATGGACAGACAAAAGGATGATTGATTGAGTAATTGATAAATAGATAGACAGAAAGATAGATAGATATAGGTACATATCGATTAGCACAAAGCTACTGCTCAAAACAAGGAGAGCAATGGTGAAAGCACATTGCAAAACTACAAACAAGAAAGAAGAATGAAATCCAGTTTAAAAAGTGCAGTAAGCAGCCATAAGAAGAAAACGAATCCTATCATTTGCAATAACGTGGATGGAGCTCGAGGGTATTATGCTGAGTCAAATAGGCCAGGCGGAGAAATACATGTACCAAATGATTTCACTCATGTGTGGAGTATGATAACAAAGAAAAACTGAAGAAAAAGACAGCAGCAGACTCACAGAACCCGAGAATGGACCAACAGTTACCAAAGAGAAAGGGACTGGGTAGGGTTTTTTGGGAAGGGAGTAATAAGTGCAGGGAACAAGAATGGGGGCATTAGGATTAGCATGTATAATGTGTAGGGTGGGGTGTCATGGGTAGGGCTGTACAACACAGAGAAGACATGTAGTGATTCTACAGCATCTTAGTACATGCTGACGGAGAGAGGCTGTAACTGGGATTTGGGGTGACTTGGTGAAGAGGGTAGACAGAATAACATAATTTTCTGCATGTGATTGTATATTAATGAGAACAAAAAGAATTTAAAAAGTGCAGTAAGAGCACAGCTCTCAAATATCAGAATAAAAGTACAGCCTTTGAGTGCTCCAATCAAAAGACACATGGTTAGAAGAACTGATGAAAAGTCAAGACCACCTACGTGCTCCCTTACTGGAGACTCACTTGAGATCCAAGGACACAGACAAACTACAAGCTGAAGGGGCGGGGACAGGTACCCTACACAAGTGAAACTGAGAAACAAAGAAAGAAATGGATTCTGTTTTGGACCCCAGAGAGAGTCAGTAGAAAATAGCAATATCTAGCCACCGTGAATTCTTTTTGTTTTTGTTTCAGCAGTGCTCAGGCATAGATTTAGTGGTGCAGCAACTGCCTTCTCATTTCCTCTCACCTCAACAAATGAATTGCTGTAATAATATGCGTCTGGGCATTTATAATCATTGCTTTTTATGATGTTCACGAATGTAAAGAAGTAATAACCACCTAAAGAGGGAAGTTTGGACACTCAAATAAACACTTCACTCCACAACACACTCTTTGTTCCCAACTGCTCTTGTCCAGAAATAGGTGTTAATTCATATTTGTCCCTCCACCTATCAGCAGTGATCACGCCAATGTCCCTCAAACATGGTGGTGTGCAAAGGGCCAAGTACAATTT
Organism: Manis pentadactyla; assembly: GCF_030020395.1. Taxonomy (NCBI): domain Eukaryota; kingdom Metazoa; phylum Chordata; class Mammalia; order Pholidota; family Manidae; genus Manis; species Manis pentadactyla. The sequence continues at coordinate 246,039 of NW_026644615.1, forward strand.
TCTGTCGACAACAGGCCCAGACGAAGGATACTTGTGGTCTTCAGGGATCACTTACTCACTGAATGTGGCTAAATAAAGTCAACAAGCGAGCAGGAAGTATAAGAGGACAGAGGACAAAGATACGGGTTCAAGTCCTTTCACCTCCATTTACTGGTTTTGTAAGCAAACTCTGCTGACTCTACCTGAAAGCGTATCGGTGAACTCAGTGCTCTCCTTATGGCTTAGTTACCTTGCAAGGTTTCTGGAAGCATAATGAAGGGAAGAGACATAGGCTATGTTGTTAACTGCTCTGTACATAAGGATAGATGGGCAGACAAAAAGATGTTTGTTTCATAGATAGATAGGTAGACAGACGACAGGTGAAAGAGAGATAGATAGGTACATAGATTAATAGATGATAGACATTATAGATAGATGATAGGAAGATAGATAGATAGATAGATAGATACATAGATACATAGATATATACATACATAGATACATACATAGACAGACAGACCTTTAGATAGATAGATACAGATACATGTCGATTGACACAAAGCTATTTTTCATAACCAGGAGTTGAATGGTGAATAACATAGCTAAACTACAAACAAAAAGGAAGAATGAAATCCAGTTTAAAAAGTGCAGTAAGCAGCCTTAAGAAGAAAACATATACTACCATTTGCAATGACATGGATGGAGCATGACGGTAGTATGTTCAGAAAAATAGGGCAGGCGGATAAAGGCAAGTACCAAGTGATTTCACTCATGTGTGGAGTATAACAACAAAGAAAAACTGAAGTAAAAAAACAGCAGCAGACTCACAGAACCCGAGAGTTGACTAAAAGTAACCAAAGGAAAAAGGACTGGGCAGGGTGAGTCTGAAGGGAGGGATAAGTGTGGGGAGAAAGAATGGGGGCATTAAGTTTAGCATGTATAATGCGCTTGGTCAGGTGTGCATGGGGAGTACTGTACAACACAGAGAAGACTAGTAGAGATCATATAGCATCTTACTACTCACTGATGGACAGTGACTGTAACGGGGACTTTAGGGGAGGACATGGAGAAGGGGTCTACAGGATCCAACTACGCTGATCGACAGTGACTGAAGAGGTTTATCGGGGGGACTTGGAGTAGGGGGGAGCAAAGTAAACATAATGTTCTTCACGTGATTGTAGATTAATGATAAAAAATATTCTTTAAGTGCAATTAAATGCACAGCTCTGAATCATCAGAATAAAAGTTCAGGCCCTGAGTGCTGCAAACAAAAGACACAGGGATAAAAGAAGGGATGAAAACTCAAGACATCTACGTGCTTACTTACAGGAGACTCACTTGAGATCCAAGGACACAGACAAACTACAAGCCGAAGGTGTGTGGACAATTACCCTACACGAGTGAAACGGAAAAACAAACAATCAAGCAAATGGATTCTGTTTGAGTCCCCAGAGACAGTCAGCAGAAAATAGCCCTATCTGGCCACCGTGAATTCTTTTTGTTTGGTTTCAACAGTTCCCATCCATAGATTTAGTGGTGCAGCAACATACTTCTCATTTTCTCTCACCTCAACAACTGAGTTGCTGTAAAAATAAGCATCTGGGCCTTTGAAATCAGTGGATTTTATGATGTTCAAGAACGTGAAAATCGAATAACGACCTAAAGAGGGAAGTTTGGACACTCAAATAAACACGTCACTCCACAATACACTGTTAGCTCCCAACTGCTCCTGTCTAGAAATTGGTGTTCCATTTCATTTGACCCTCCGTCCTATCGGCGGTGATCACGCTGATGTAATTCAAACATGGTGGTGAGCGAAGCAACAAGTTGACTTTTCTGTCGACAACAGGCCCAGAGGAATGATACTTGAGATCTTCAGGGAGCCCTTAGTCAATGAATGTGGCTAAATACAGACAGCAAGTTAGAAGGAGATGAAAGAGGACAGAGGATAGAGACACGGGTTCAAGTCCCAGCACAACCATTCCCTGGTTTTGTAGGTACACGCGGCCGACTCGAACTGCAAGTGTCTCGGTGAACCAAGTGCTCCCTCTGCAGCCTAGATACTTTGCAGGATTTTGGGGAGCATAGTGTAGGAAAGTGATATAGGGTATATGGTTAACTGTTCTGCACACATGGACAGATGGACAGACAAAAGGATGATTGATTGACTGATTGATAAATAGATAGACAGAAAGATAGATAGATATAGGTACATATCGATTATCACAAAGCTACTGCTCAAAACAAGGAGAGCAATGGTGAAAGCACATTGCAAAACTACAAACAAAAAATAAGAATGAAATCCAGTTTAAAAAGTGCAGTAAGCAGCCATAAGAAGAAAACGAATCCTATCATTTGCAATAACGTGGATGGAGCTCGAGTGTATTATGCTCAGTCAAATAGGCAAGGCGGAGAAATACATGTACCAAATGATTTCACTCATGTGTGGAGTATGATAACAAAGAAAAACTGAAGGAAAATACAGCAGCAGACTCACAGAACCCGAGAGTGGACCTACAGTTACCAAAGAGAAAGGGACTGGGTAGGGTTTGTGGGAAGGGACTAATAAGTGCGGGGAAAAAGAAAGTGGGCATTAGGATTAGCATGTATAATGTGTATGGTGGGGTGTCTTGGGTAGGGCTGTATAACACAGAGAAGACATGTAGTGATTCTACAGCATCTTAGTACATGCTGACGGAGAGCGGCTGTAACTGGGATTTGGGGTGACTTGGTGAAGAGGGTAGAGAGAATAACATAATTTTCTGCATGTGATTGTATATTAATGAGAAAAAAAAGAATTTCAAAGTGCAGTAAGAGCACAGCTCTCAAATATCAGAATAAAAGTACAGCCTTTGAGTGCTCCAATCAAAAGACACAGGGTTAGAAGAACTGATGAAAACTCAAGATCACCTACGTGCTCCCTTACTGGAGACTCACTTGAGATCCAAGGACACAGACAAACTACAAGCTGAAGGGGCGGGGACAGGTACCCTACACAAGTGAAACTGAGAAACAAAGAAAGAAATGGATTCTGTTTTGGACCCAAGAGAGAGTCAGTAGAAAATAGCCCTATCTAGCCACCGTGAATTCTTTTTGTTTGGTTTCAGCAGTGCTCAGGCATAGATTTAGTGGTGCAGCAACTTCCTTCTCATTTCCTCTCACCTCAACGAATGAATTGCTGTAATAATATGCGTCTGGGCATTTATAATCATTGCTTTTTATGATGTTCACGAATGTAAAGAAGTAATAACCACCTAAAGAGGGAAGTTTGGACACTCAAATAAACACTTCACTCCATAACACACTCTTTGTTCCCAACTGCTCCTGTCCTGAAATAGGTGTTAATTCATATTTGTCCTTCCACCTATCAGCAGTGATCACGCCAATGTCCCTCAAACATGGTGGTGTGCAAAGGTCCAAGTACACTTTTCTGTCGACAACAGGCCCAGACGAAGGATACTTGTGGTCTTCAAGGATCACTTACTCACTGAATGTGGCTAAATAAAGTCAACAAGCGAGCAGGAAGTATAAGAGGACAGAGGACAAAGATACGGGTTCAAGTCCTTTCACCTCCATTTACTGGTTTTGTAAGCACACTCTGGTGACTCTACCTGAAAACGTATCGGTGAACACAGTGCTCTCATTATGGCTTAGTTACCTTGCAAGGTTTCTGGAAGCATAATGTAGGGAAGAGACATAGGCTATGTTGTTAACGGTTCTGTACATAAGGATAGATGGGCAGACAAAAAGATGATTGTTTCATAGATAGATAGGTAGACAGACGACAGGTGAAAGAGAGATAGATAGGTACATAGATTAATAGATGATAGACATCATAGATAGATGATAGGAAGATAGATAGATAGATACATAGATAGATACATAGATACATAGATATATACATACATAGATACATAGATAGACAGACAGACCTTTAGATAGATAGATACAGATACATGTCGATTGACACAAAGCTATTGTTCATAAAAAGGAGCTGAATGGTGAATAACATAGCTAAACTACAAACAAAAAGGAAGAATGAAATCCAGTTTAAAAAGTGCAGTAAGCAGCCTTAAGAAGAAAACAAATACTACCATTTGCAATGACGTGGATGGAGCAGGACGGTAGTATGTTCAGAAAAATAGGGCAGGCGGATAAAGGCATGTACCAAGTGATTTCACTCATGTGTGGAGTATAACAACAAAGAAAACTGAAGTAAAAAAACAGCAGCAGACTCACAGAACCCGAGAGTTGACTAAAAGTAACCAAAGGAAAAAAGGACTGGGCAGGGTGAGTCTGAAGGGAGGGATAAGTGTGGGGAGAAAGAATGGGGGCATTAAGTTTAGCATGTATAATGCGCGGGGTCGGGTGTGCATGGGGAGTACTGTAAAACACAGAGAAGACTAGTAGAGATCATATAGCATCTTACTGCTCACTGATGGACAGTGACTGTAACGGGGACTTTAGGGGAGGACATGGAGAAGGGGTCTACAGGATCCAACTACGCTGATCGACAGTGACTGAAGAGGTTTATCGGGGGGACTTGGAGTAGGGGGGAGCAAAGTAAACATAATGTTCTTCACGTGATTGTAGATTAATGATAAAAAATATTCTTTAAGTGCAATAAGTGCACAGCTCTGAATCATCAGAATAAAAGTTCAGGCCCTGAGTGCTGCAAACAAAAGACACAGGGATAAAAGAAGGGATGAAAACTCAAGACACCTACGTGCTTACTTACAGGAGACTCACTTGAGATCCAAGGACACAGACAAACTACAAGCCGAAGGTGTGTGGACAAGTACCCTACACGAGTAAAACGGAAAATCAAACAATCAAGCAAATGGATTCTGTTTGAGTCCCCAGAGACAGTCAGCAGAAAATAGCCCTATCTGGCCACCGTGAATTCTTTTTGTTTGATTTCAACAGTTCCCAGCCATAGATTAATGGTGCAGCAACATACTTCTCATTTTCTCTCACCTCAACAACTGAGTTGCTGTAATAATAAGGATCTGCGCCTTTGAAATCAGTGGATTTTATGATGTTCACGAATGTGAAAATCTAAAAACCACCTAAAGAGGGAAGTTTGGACACTCAATAAACACGTCACTCCACAATACACTGTTAGCTCCCAACTGCTCCTGTCTAGAAATTGGTGTTCCATTTTATTTGATCCTCCGTCCTATCGGCGGTGATCACGCTGATGTCCTTCAAACATGGTGGTGAGCGAAGCAACAAGTTGACTTTTCTGTCGACAACAGGCCCAGAGGAATGATACTTGAGATCTTCAGGGAGCCCTTAGTCAATGAATGTGGCTAAATACAGACAGCAAGTTAGAAGGAGATGAAAGAGGACAGAGGATAGAGACACGGGTTCAAGTCCCAGCACAACCATTCCCTGGTTTTGTAGGTACACGCGGCCGACTCGAACTGCAAGTGTCTCGGTGAACCCAGAGTTCCCTCTGCAGCCTAGATACTTTGCAGGATTTTGGGGAGCATAGTGTAGGAAAGTGATATAGGGTATATGGTTAACTGTTCTGCACACATGGACAGATGGACAGACAAAAGGATGATTGATTGAGTAATTGATAAATAGATAGACAGAAAGATAGATAGATATAGGTACATATCGATTAGCACAAAGCTACAGCTCAAAACAAGGAGAGCAATGGTGAAAGCACATTGCAAAACTACAAACAAAAAATAAGAATGAAATCCAGTTTAAAAAGTGCAGTAAGCAGCCATAAGAAGAAAACGAATCCTATCATTTGCAATAACGTGGATGGAGCTCGAGGGTATTATGCTGAGTCAAATAGGCCAGGCGGAGAAATACATGTACCAAATGATTTCACTCATGTGTGGAGTATGATAACAAAGAAAAACTGAAGAAAAAGACAGCAGCAGACTCACAGAACCCGAGAATGGACCAACAGTTACCAAAGAGAAAGGGACTGGGTAGGGTTTTTTGGGAAGGGAGTAATAAGTGCAGGGAACAAGAATGGGGGCATTAGGATTAGCATGTATAATGTGTAGGGTGGGGTGTCATGGGTAGGGCTGTACAACACAGAGAAGACATGTAGTGATTCTACAGCATCTTAGTACATGCTGACGGAGAGAGGCTGTAACTGGGATTTGGGGTGACTTGGTGAAGAGGGTAGACAGAATAACATAATTTTCTGCATGTGATTGTATATTAATGAGAACAAAAAGAATTTAAAAAGTGCAGTAAGAGCACAGCTCTCAAATATCAGAATAAAAGTACAGCCTTTGAGTGCTCCAATCAAAAGACACATGGTTAGAAGAACTGATGAAAAATCAAGACCACCTACGTGCTCCCTTACTGGAGACTCACTTGAGATCCAAGGACACAGACAAACTACAAGCTGAAGGGGCGGGGACAGGTACCCTACACAAGTGAAACTGAGAAACAAAGAAAGAAATGGATTCTGTTTTGGACCCCAGAGAGAGTCAGTAGAAAATAGCAATATCTAGCCACCGTGAATTCTTTTTGTTTTTGTTTCAGCAGTGCTCAGGCATAGATTTAGTGGTGCAGCAACTTCCTTCTCATTTCCTCTCACCTCAACAAATGAATTGCTGTAATAATATGCGTCTGGGCATTTATAATCATTGCTTTTTATGATGTTCACGAATGTAAAGAAGTAATAACCACCTAAAGAGGGAAGTTTGGACACTCAAATAAACACTTCACTCCACAACACACTCTTTGTTCCCAACTGCTCTTGTCCAGAAATAGGTGTTAATTCATATTTGTCCCTCCACCTATCAGCAGTGATCACGCCAATGTCCCTCAAACATGGTGGTGTGCAAAGGGCCAAGTACACTTTTCTGTCAACAACAGGCCCAGACGAAGGATACTTGTGGTCTTCAGGGATCACTTACTCACTGAATGTGGCTAAATAAAGTCAACAAGCGAGCAGGAAGTATAAGAGGACAGAGGACAAAGATACGGGTTCAAGTCCTTTCACCTCCATTTACTGGTTTTGTAAGCAAACTCTGCTGACTCTACCTGAAAGCGTATCGGTGAACTCAGTGCTCTCCTTATGGCTTAGTTACCTTGCAAGGTTTCTGGAAGCATAATGAAGGGAAGAGACATAGGCTATGTTGTTAACTGCTCTGTACATAAGGATAGATGGGCAGACAAAAAGATGTTTGTTTCATAGATAGATAGGTAGACAGACGACAGGTGAAAGAGAGATAGATAGGTACATAGATTAATAGATGATAGACATTATAGATAGATGATAGGAAGATAGATAGATAGATAGATAGATACATAGATACATAGATATATACATACATAGATACATACATAGACAGACAGACCTTTAGATAGATAGATACAGATACATGTCGATTGACACAAAGCTATTTTTCATAACCAGGAGTTGAATGGTGAATAACATAGCTAAACTACAAACAAAAAGGAAGAATGAAATCCAGTTTAAAAAGTGCAGTAAGCAGCCTTAAGAAGAAAACATATACTACCATTTGCAATGACATGGATGGAGCATGACGGTAGTATGTTCAGAAAAATAGGGCAGGCGGATAAAGGCAAGTACCAAGTGATTTCAATCATGTGTGGAGTATAACAACAAAGAAAAACTGAAGTAAAAAAACAGCAGCAGACTCACAGAACCCGAGAGTTGACTAAAAGTAACCAAAGGAAAAAGGACTGGGCTGGGTGAGTCTGAAGGGAGGGATAAGTGTGGGGAGAAAGAATGGGGGCATTAAGTTTAGCATGTATAATGCGCTTGGTCAGGTGTGCATGGGGAGTACTGTACAACACAGAGAAGACTAGTAGAGATCATATAGCATCTTACTACTCACTGATGGACAGTGACTGTAACGGGGACTTTAGGGGAGGACATGGAGAAGGGGTCTACAGGATCCAACTACGCTGATCGACAGTGACTGAAGAGGTTTATCGGGGGGACTTGGAGTAGGGGGGAGCAAAGTAAACATAATGTTCTTCACGTGATTGTAGATTAATGATAAAAAATATTCTTTAAGTGCAATTAAGTGCACAGCTCTGAATCATCAGAATAAAAGTTCAGGCCCTGAGTGCTGCAAACAAAAGACACAGGGATAAAAGAAGGGATGAAAACTCAAGACATCTACGTGCTTACTTACAGGAGACTCACTTGAGATCCAAGGACACAGACAAACTACAAGCCGAAGGTGTGTGGACAATTACCCTACACGAGTGAAACGGAAAAACAAACAATCAAGCAAATGGATTCTGTTTGAGTCCCCAGAGACAGTCAGCAGAAAATAGCCCTATCTGGCCACCGTGAATTCTTTTTGTTTGGTTTCAACAGTTCCCATCCATAGATTTAGTGGTGCAGCAACATACTTCTCATTTTCTCTCACCTCAACAACTGAGTTGCTGTAAAAATAAGCATCTGGGCCTTTGAAATCAGTGGATTTTATGATGTTCAAGAACGTGAAAATCTAATAACCACCTAAAGAGGGAAGTTTGGACACTCAAATAAACACGTCACTCCACAATACACTGTTAGCTCCCAACTGCTCCTGTCTAGAAATTGGTGTTCCTTTTTATTTGACCCTCCGTCCTATCGGCGGTGATCACGCTGATGTCCTTCAAACATGGTGGTGAGCGAAGCAACAAGTTGACTTTTCTGTCGACAACAGGCCCAGAGGAATGATACTTGAGATCTTCAGGGAGCCCTTAGTCAATGAATGTGGCTAAATACAGACAGCAAGTTAGAAGGAGATGAAAGAGGACAGAGGATAGAGACACGGGTTCAAGTCCCAGCACAACCATTCCCTGGTTTTGTAGGTACACGTTGCCGACTCGAACTGCAAGTGTCTCGGTGAACCCAGTGCTCCCTCTGCAGCCTACATACTTTGCAGGATTTTGGGGAGCATAGTGTAGGAAAGTGATATAGGGTATATGGTTAACTGTTCTGCACACATGGACAGATGGACAGACAAAAGGATGATTGATTGAGTGATTGATAAATAGATAGACAGAAAGAAAGATAGATATAGGTACATATCGATTAGCACATAGCTACTGCTCAAAACAAGGAGAGCAATGGTGAAAGCACATTGCAAAACTACAAACAAAAAGAAGAATGAAATCCAGTTTAAAAAGTGCAGTAAGCAGCCATAAGAAGAAAACGAATCCTATCATTTGCAATAACGTGGATGGAGCTCGAGGGTATTATGCTCAGTCAAATAGGCCAGGCGGAGAAATACATGTACCAAATGATTTCACTCATGTGTGGAGTATGATAACAAAGAAAAACTGAAGGAAAACACAGCAGCAGACTCACAGAACCCGAGAGTGGACCTACAGTTACCAAAGAGATAGGGACTGGTTAGGGTTTTTTGGGAAGGGAGTAATAAGTGCAGGGAAAAAGAATGGGGGCATTAGGATTAGCATGTATAATGTGTAGGGTGGGGTGTCATGGGTAGGGCTGTACAACACAGAGAAGACATGTAGTGATTCTACAGCATCTTAGTACATGCTGTCGGAGAGCGGCTGTAACTGGGATTTGGGGTGACTTGGTGAAGAGGGTAGACAGAATAACATAATTTTCTGCATGTGATTGTATATTAATGAGAACAAAAAGAATTTCAAAGTGCAGTAAGAGCACAGCTCTCAAATATCAGAATAAAAGTACAGCCTTTGAGTGCTCCAATCAAAAGACACAGGGTTAGAAGAACTGATGAAAACTCAAGACCACCTACGTGCTCCCTTACTGGAGACTCACTTGAGATCCAAGGACACAGACAAACTACAAGCTGAAGGGGCGGGGACAGGTACCCTACACAAGTGAAACTGAGAAACAAAGAAAGAAATGGATTCTGTTTTGGACCCCAGAGAGAGTCAGTAGAAAATAGCCCTATCTAGCCACCGTGAATTCTTTTTGTTTGGTTTCAGCAGTGCTCAGGCATAGATTTAGTGGTGCAGCAACTTCCTTCTCATTTCCTCTCACTTCAACAAATGAATTGCTGTAATAATATGCGTCTGGGCATTTATAATCATTGCATTTTATGATGTTCACGATGTAAAGAAGTAATAACCACCTAAAGAGGGAAGTTTGGACACTCAAATAAACACTTCACTCCACAACACACTCTTTGTTCCCAACTGCTCCTGTCCAGAAATAGGTGATACTTCATATTTGTCCCTCCACCTATCAGCAGTGATCACGCCAATGTCCCTCAAACATGGTGGTGTGCAAAGGGCCAAGTACACTTTTCTGTCGACAACAGGCCCAGACGAAGGATACTTGTGGTCTTCAGGGATCACTTACTCACTGAATGTGGCTAAATAAAGTCAACAAGCGAGCAGGAAGTATAAGAGGACAGAGGACAAAGATACGGGTTCAAGTCCTTTCACCTCCATTTACTGGTTTTGTAAGCACATTCTGCTGACTCTACCTGAAAGCGTACCGGTGAACTCAGTGCTCTCCTTATGGGTTAGTTACCTTGCAAGGTTTCTGGAAGCATAATGTAGGGAAGAGACATAGGCTATGTTGTTAATTATTCTGTACATAAGGATAGATGGGCAGACAAAAAGATGATTGTTTCATAGATAGATAGGTAGACAGACGACAGGTGAAAGATAGATAGATAGGTACATAGATTAATAGATGATAGACATCATAGATAGTTGATAGGAACATAGATAGATAGATACATAGTTAGATACATAGATACATAGATATATACATACATAGATACATAGATAGACAGACAGACCTTTAGATAGATAGATACAGATACATGTCGATTGACACAAAGCTATTGTTCATAACCACGAGTTGAATGGTGAATAACATAGATAAACTACAAACAAAAAGGAAGAATGAAATCCAGTTTAAAAAGTGCAGTAAGCAGCCTTAGGAAGAAAACAAATACTACCATATGCAATGACGTGGATGGAGCAAGACGGTAGTATGTTCAGAAAAATAGGGCAGGCGGATAAAGGCAAGTACCAAGTGATTTCACTCATGTGTGGAGTATAACAACAAAGAAAAACTGAAGTAAAAAAACAGCAGCAGACTCACAGAACCCGAGAGTTGACTAAAAGTAACCAAAGGAAAAAGGACTGGGCAGGGTGAGTCTGAAGGGAGGGATAAGTGTGGGGAGAAAGAATGGGGCCATTAAGATTAGCATGTATAATGCGCTTGGTCAGGTGTGCATGGGGAGTACTGTACAACACAGAGAAGACTAGTAGAGATCATATAGCATCTTACTACTCACTGATGGACAGTGACTGTAACGGGGACATTTGGGGTCGACATATGAAGGGGTCTACAGCATCCAACTACGCTGATCGACATTGACTGAAGAGGTTTTTCGGGGGGACTTGGTGAAGGGGGGAGCATAGTAAACATAATGTTCTTCACGTGATTGTAGATTAATGATAAAAAATATTCTTTAAGTGCAATAAGTGCACAGCTCTGAATCATCAGAATAAAAGGTCAGGCACTGAGTGCTGCAAACAAAAGACACAGGGATAAAGAAGGGATGAAAACTCAAGACACCTACGTGCTTACTTACAGGAGACTCACTTGAGATCCAAGGACACAGACAAACTACAAGCCGAAGGTGTGTGGACAAGTACCCTACACGAGTGAAACAGAAAATCAAACAATCAAGCAAATGGATTCTGTTTGAGTCCCCAGAGACAGTCAGCAGAAAATAGCCCTATCTGGCCACCGTGAATTCTTTTTGTTTGGTTTCAACAGTTCCCAGCCATAGATTTAGTGGTGCAGCAACATACTTCTCATTTTCTCTCACCTCAACAACTGAGTTGCTGTAATAATAAGCATTTGGGCCTTTGAAATCAGTGGATTTTATGATGTTCACGAATGTGAAAACCTAATAACCACCTAAAGAGGGAAGTTTGGACACTCAAATAAACACGTCACTCCACAATACACTGTTAGCTCCCAACTGCTCCTGTCTAGAAATTGGTGTTCCGTTTATTTGACCCTCCGTCCTATCGGCGGTGATCACGCTGATGTCCTTCAAACATGGTGGTGAGCGAAGCAACAAGTTGACTTTTCTGTCGACAACAGGCCCAGGGGAATGATACTTGAGATCTTCAGGGAGCCCTTAGTCAATGAATGTGGCTAAATACAGACAGCAAGTTAGAAGGAGATGAAAGAAGACAGAGGATAGAGACACGGGATCAAGTCCCAGCACAACCATTCCCTGGTTTTGTAGGTACACGCGGCCGATTTGAACAGCAATTGTCTCGGTGAACCCAGTGCTCCCTCTGCAGCCTAGATACTTTGCAGGATTTTGGGGAGCATAGTGTAGGAAAGTGATATAGGGTATATGGTTAACTGTTCTGCACACATGGACAGATGGACAGACAAAAGGATGATTGATTGAGTGATTGATAAATAGATAGACAGAAAGATAGATAGATATAGGTACATATCGATTAGCACAAAGCTACTGCTCAAAACAAGGAGAGCAATGGTGAAAGCACATTGCAAAACTATAAACAAAAAGAAGAATGAAATCCAGTTTAAAAAGTGCAGTAAGCAGCCAAAAGAAGAAAACGAATCCTATCATTTGCAATAACGTGGATGGAGCTCGAGGGTGTTATGCTCAGTCAAATAGGCCAGGCGGAGAAATACATGTACCAAATGATTTCACTCATGTGTGGAGTATGATAACAAAGAAAAACTGAAGGAAAAGACAGCAGCAAACTCACAGAACCCGAGAGTGGACCTACAGTTACCAAAGAGAAAGGGACTGGGTAGGGTTTGTGGGAAGGGAGTAATAAGTGCGGGGAAAAAGAATGGGGGCATTAGGATTAGCATGTATAATGTGTAGGGTGGGGTGTCATGGGTAGGGCTGTACAACACAGAGAAGACATGTAGTGATTCTACAGCATCTTAGTACATGCTGACGGAGAGCGGCTGTAACTGGGATTTGGGGTGACTTGGTGAAGAGTGTAGAGAGAATAACATAATTTTCTGCATGTGATTGTATATTAATGAGAACAAAAAGAATTTCAAAGTGCAGTAAGAGCACAGCTCTCAAATATCAGAATAAAAGTACAGCCTTTGAGTGCTCCAATCAAAAGACACAGGGTTAGAAGAACTGATGAAAACTCAAGACCACCTACGTTCTCCCTTACTGGAGACTCACTTGAGATCCAAGGACACAGACAAGCTACAAGCTGAGGTGGCGGGAACAGGTACCCTACACAAGTGAAACTGAGAAACAAAGAAAGAAATGGATTCTGTTTTGGACCCCAGAGAGAGTCAGTAGAAAATAGCCCTATCTAGCCACAGTGAATTCTTTTTGTTTGGTTTCAGCAGTGCTCAGGCATAGATTTAGTGGTGCAGCAACTTCCTTCTCATTTCCTCTCACCTCAACAAATGAATTGCTGTAATAATATGCGTCTGGGCATTTATAATCATTGCATGTTATGATGTTCACGTATGTAAAGAAGTAATAACCACCTAAAGAGGGAAGTTTGGACACTCAAATAAACACTTCACTCCACAACACACTCTTTGTTCCCAACTGCTCCTGTCCAGAAATAGGTGTTAATTCATATTTGTCCCTCCACCTATCAGCAGTGATCACGCCAATGTCCCTCAAACATGGTGGTGTGCAAAGGGCCATGTAAACTTTTCTGTCGACAACAGGCCCAGACGAAGGATACTTGTGGTCTTCAGGGATCACTTACTCACTGAATGTGGCTAAATAAAGTCAACAAGCGAGCAGGAAGTATAAGAGGACAGAGGACAAAGATACGGGTTCAAGTCCTTTCACCTCCATTTACTGGTTTTGTAAGCACACTCTGCTGACTCTACCTGAAAGCGTATCGGTGAACTCAGTGCTCTCCTTATGGCTTAGTTACCTTGCAAGGTTTCTGGAAGCATAATGTAGGGAAGAGACATAGGCTATGTTGTTAACTTTTCTGTACATAAGGATAGATGTGCAGACAAAAAGATGATTGTTTCATAGATAGATAAGTAGACAGACGACAGGTGAAAGAGAGATAGATAGGTACATAGATTAATAGATGATAGACATCATAGATAGATGATAGGAAGATAGATAGATAGATACATAGATAGATACATAGATACATAGATATATACATACATAGATACATAGATAGACAGACCTTTAGATAGATAGATACAGATACATGTCGATAGACACAAAGCTATTGTTCATAACCAGGAGTTAAATGGTGAATAACATAGCTAAACTACAAACAAAAAGGAAGAATGAAATCCAGTTTAAAAAGTGCAGTAAGCATCCTTAAGAAGAAAACATATACTACCATTTGCAAGTGTGGGGAGAAAGAATGGGGGCATTAAGTTTAGCATGTATAATGCGCGGGGTCGGGTGTGCATGGGGAGTACTGTACAACACAGAGAAGACTAGTAGAGATCATATAGCATCTTACTACTCACTGATGGACAGTGACTGTAACGGGGACTTTAGGGGAGGACACGGAGAAGGGGTCTACAGGATCCAACAACGCTGATCGACAGTGACTGAAGAGGTTTTTCGGGGGGACTTGGTGAAGGGGGGAGCATAGTAAACATAATGTTCTTCACGTGATTGTAGATTAATGATAAAAAATATTCTTTAAGTGCAATAAGTGCACAGCTCTGAATCATCAGAATAAAAGGTCAGGCACTGAGTGCTGCAAACAAAAGACACAGGGATAAAAGAAGGGATGAAAACTCAAGACACCTACGTGCTTACTTACAGGAGACTCACTTGAGATCCAAGGACACAGACAAACTACAAGCCGAAGGTGTGTGGACAAGTACCCTACACGAGTGAAACGGAAAAACAAACAATCAAGCAAATGGATTCTGATTGAGTCCCCAGAGACAGTCAGCAGAAAATAGCCCTATCTGGCCACCGTGAATTCTTTTTGTTTGGTTTCAACAGTTCAAAGCCATAGATTTAGTGGTGCAGCAACATACTTCTCATTTTCTCTCACCTCAACAACTGAGTTGCTGTAAAAATAAGCATCTGGGACTTTGAAATCAGTGGATTTTATGATGTTCACGAACGTGAAAATCTAATATCCACCTAAAGAGGGAAGTTTGGACACTCAAATAAACACGTCACTCCACAATACACTGTTAGCTCCCAACGGCTCCTGTCTAGAAATTGGTGTTCCTTTTTATTTGACCCTCCGTCCTATCGGCGGTGATCACGCTGATGTCCTTCAAACATGGTGGTGAGCGAAGCAACAAGTTGACTTTTCTGTCGACAACAGGCCCAGAGGAATGATACTTGAGATCTTCAGGGAGCCCTTAGTCAATGAATGTGGCTAAATACAGACAGCAAGTTAGAAGGAGATGAAAGAGGACAGAGGATAGAGACACGGGTTCAAGTCCCAGCACAACCATTCCCTGGTTTTGTAGGTACACGAGGCCGACTTGAACTGCAAGTGTCTCGGTGAACCCAGTGCTCCCTCTGCAGCCTAGATACTTTGCAGGATTTTGGGGAGCATAGTGTAGGAAAGTGATATAGGGTATATGGTTAACTGTTCTGCACATATGGACAGATGGACAGACAAAAGGATGATTGATTGAGTGATTGATAAATAGATAGACAGAAAGCTAGATAGATATAGGTACATATCGATTATCACAAAGCTACTGCTCAAAACAAGGAGAGCAATGGTGAAAGCACATTGCAAAACTACAAACAAAAAAGAAGAATGAAATCCAGTTTAAAAAGTGCAGTAAGCAGCCATAAGAAGGAAACGAATCCTATCATTTGCAATAACGTGGATGGAGCTCGAGGGTATTATGCTCAGTCAAATAGGCCAGGCGGAGAAATACATGTACCAAATGATTTCACTCATGTGTGGAGTATGATAACAAAGAAAAACTGAAGGAAAAGACAGCAGCAGACTCACAGAACCCGAGAGTGGACCTACAGTTACCAAAGAGAAAGGGAATGTGTAGGGTTTGTGGGAAGGGAGTAATAAGTGCAGGGAAAAAGAATGGGGGCATTAGGATTAGCATGTATAATGTGTAGGGTGGGGTGTCATGGGTAGGGCTGTACAACACAGAGAAGACATGTAGTGATTCTACAGCATCTTAGTACATGCTGACGGAGAGCGGCTGTAACTGTGATTTGGGGTGACTTGGTGAAGAGGGTAGAGAGAATAACATAATTTTCTGCATGTGATTGTATATTAATGAGAACAAAAAGAATTTCAAAGTGCAGTAAGAGCACAGCTCTCAAATATCAGAATAAAAGTACAGCCTTTGAGTGCTCCAATCAAAACACACAGGGTTAGAAGAACTGATGAAAACTCAAGACCACCTACGTGCTCCCTTACTGGAGACTCACTTGAGATCCAAGGACACAGACAAGCTACAAGCTGAGGTGGCGGGAACAGGTACCCTACACAAGTGAAACTGAGAAACAAAGAAAGAAATGGATTCTGTTTTGGACCCCAGAGAGAGTCAGTAGAAAATAGCCCTATCTAGCCACAGTGAATTCTTTTTGTTTGGTTTCAGCAGTGCTCAGGCATAGATTTAGTGGTGCAGCAACTTCCTTCTCATTTCCTCTCACCTCAACAAATGAATTGCTGTAATAATATGCGTCTGGGCATTTATAATCATTGCTTTTTATGATGTTCACGAATGTAAAGAAGTAATAACCACCTAAAGAGGGAAGTTTGGACACTCAAATAAACACTTCACTCCACAACACACTCTTTGTTCCCAACTGCTCCTGTCCAGACATAGGTGTTAATTCATATTTGTCCCTCCAACTATCAGCAGTGATCACGCCAATGTCCCTCAAACATGGTGGTGTGCAAAGGGCCAAGTACACTTTTCTGTCGACAACAGGCCCAGACGAAGGATACTTGTGGTCTTCAGGGATCACTTACTCACTGAATGTGGCTAAATAAAGTCAACAAGCGAGCAGGAAGTATAAGAGGACAGAGGACAAAGATACGGGTTCAAGTCCTTTCACCTCCATTTACTGGTTTTGTAAGCACACTCTGCTGACTCTACCTGAAAGCGTATCGGAGAACTCAGTGCTCTCCTTATGGCTTAGTTACCTTGCAAGGTTTCTGGAAGCATAATGTAGGGAAGAGACATAGGCTATGTTGTTAACTTTTCTGTACATAAGGATAGATGTGCAGAGAAAAAGATGATTGTTTCATAGATAGATAAGTAGACAGACGACAGGTGAAAGAGAGATAGATAGGTACATAGATTAATAGATGATAGACATCATAGATAGATGATAGGAAGATAGATAGATAGATACATAGATAGATACATAGATACATAGATATATACATACATAGATACATAGATAGACAGACCTTTAGATAGATAGATACAGATACATGTCGATAGACACAAAGCTATTGTTCATAACCAGGAGTTGAATGGTGAATAACATAGCTAAACTACAAACAAAAAGGAAGAATGAAATCCAGTTTAAAAAGTGCAGTAAGCAGCCTTAAGAAGAAAACAAATACTACCATTTGCAATGACGTGGATGGAACTAGAGGGTAGTATGTTCAGAAAAATAGGGCAGGCGGATAAAGGCAAGTACCAAGTGATTTCACTCATGTGTGGAGTATAACAACAAAGAAAACTGAAGTAAAAAAACAGCAGCAGACTCACAGAACCCGAGATTTGACTAAAAGTAACCAAAGGAAAAAGGACTGGGCAGGGTGATTCTGAAGGGAGGGATAAGTGTGGGGAGATAGAATGGGGGCATTAAGTTTAGCATGTATAATGCGCGGGGTCGGGTGTGCATGGGGAGTACTGTACAACACAGAGAAGACTAGTAGAGATCATATAGCATCTTACTACTCACTGATGGACCGTGAATGTAACGGGGACTTTTGGGGGGGACATGGTGAAGTGGTCTACAGCATCCAACTACGCTGATCGACAGTGACTGAAGAGGTTTTTCGGGGGGACTTTGTGAAGAGGGGAGCATAGTAAACATAATGTTCTTCACGTGATTGTAGATTAATGATAAAAAATATTCTTTAAGTGCAATAAGTGCACAGCTCTGAATCATCAGAATAAAAGTTCAGGCACTGAGTGCTGCAAACAAAAGACACAGGGATAAAAGAAGGGATGAAAACTCAAGACACCTACGTGCTTACTTACAGGAGACTCACTTGAGATCCAAGGACACAGACAAACTACAAGCCGAAGGTGTGTGGACAAGTACCCTACACGAGTGAAACGGAAAATCAAACAATCAAGCAAATGGATTCTGTTTGAGTCCCCAGAGACAGTCAGCAGAAAATAGCCCTATCGGGCCACCGTGAATTCTTTTTGTTTGGTTTCAAAAGTTCCCAGCCATAGTTTTAGTGGTGCAGCAACATACTTCTCATTTTCCCTCACCTCAACATCTGATTTGCTGTAATAATAAGCATTTGGGCCTTTGAAATCAGTGGATTTTATGATGTTCACGAATGTGAAAATCTGATAACCACCTAAAGAGGGAAGTTTGGACACTCAAATAAACACGTCACTCCACAATACACTGTTAGCTCCCAACTGCTCCTGTCTAGAAATTGGTGTTCCATTTTATTTGACCCTCCGTCCTATCGGCGGTGATCACGCTGATGTCCTTCAAACATGGTGGTGAGCGAAGCAACAAGTTGACTTTTCTGTCGACAACAGGCCCAGAGGAATGATACTTGAGATCTTCAGGGAGCCCTTAGTCAATGAATGTGGCTAAATACAGACAGCAAGTTAGAAGGAGATGAAAGAGGACAGAGGATAGAGACACGGGTTCGAGTCCCAGCACAACCATTCCCTGGTTTTGTAGGTACACGTTGCCGACTCGAACTGCAAGTGTCTCAGTGAACCCAGTGCTCCCTCTGCAGCCTACATACTTTGCAGGATTTTGGGGAGCATAGTGTAGGAAAGTGATTTAGGGTATATGGTTAACTGTTCTGCACACATGGACAGATGGACAGACAAAAGGATGATTGATTGAGTGATTGATAAATAGATAGACAGAAAGCTAGATAGATATAGGTACATATCGATTAGCACAAAGCTACTGCTCAAAACAAGGAGAGCAATGGTGAAAGCACATTGCAAAACTACAAACAAAAAAGAAGAATGAAATCCAGTTTAAAAAGTGCAGTAAGCAGCCATAAGAAGGAAACGAATCCTATCATTTGCAATAACGTGGATGGAGCTCGAGGGTATTATGCTCAGTCAAATAGGCCAGGCGGAGAAATACATGTACCAAATGATTTCACTCATGTGTGGATTATGATAACAAAGAAAAACTGAAGGAAAAGACAGCAGCAGACTCACAGAACCCGAGAGTGGACCTACAGTTACCAAAGAGAAAGGGAATGGGTAGGGTTTGTGGGAAGGGAGTAATAAGTGCAGGGAAAAAGAATGGGGGCATTAGGATTAGCATGTATAATGTGTAGGGTGGGGTGTCATGGGTAGGGCTGTACAACACAGAGAAGACATGTAGTGATTCTACAGCATCTTAGTACATGCTGACGGAGAGCGGCTGTAACTGTGATTTGGGGTGACTTGGTGAAGAGGGTAGAGAGAATAACATAATTTTCTGCATGTGATTGTATATTAATGAGAACAAAAAGAATTTCAAAGTGCAGTAAGAGCACAGCTCTCAAATATCAGAATAAAAGTACAGCCTTTGAGTGCTCCAATCAAAAGACACAGGGTTAGAAGAACTGATGAAAACTCAAGACCACCTACATGCTCCCTTACTGGAGACTCACTTGAGATCCAAGGACACAGACAAGCTACAAGCTGAGGTGGCGGGAACAGGTACCCTACACAAGTGAAACTGAGAAACAAAGAAAGAAATGGATTCTGTTTTGGACCCCAGAGAGAGTCAGTAGAAAATAGCCCTATCTAGCCACAGTGAATTCTTTTTGTTTGGTTTCAGCAGTGCTCAGGCATAGATTTAGTGGTGCAGCAACTTCCTTCTCATTTCCTCTCACCTCAACAAATGAATTGCTGTAATAATATGAGTCTGAGCATTTATAATCATTGCTTTTTATGATGTTCACGAATGTAAAGAAGTAATAACCACCTAAAGAGGGAAGTTTGGACACTCAAATAAACACTTCACTCCACAACACACTCTTTGTTCCCAACTGCTCCTCTCCAGAAATAGGTGTTAATTCATATTTGTCCCTCCACCTATCAGCAGTGATCACGCCAATGTCCCTCAAACATGGTGGTGTGCAAAGGGCCAAGTACACTTTTCTGTCGACAACAGGCCCAGACGAAGGATACTTGTGGTCTTCAGGGATCACTTACTCACTGAATGTGGCTAAATAAAGTCAACAAGCGAGCAGGAAGTATAAGAGGACAGAGGACAAAGATACGGGTTCAAGTCCTTTCACCTCCATTTACTGGTTTTGTAAGCACACTCTGCTGACTCTACCTGAAAGCGTATCGGAGAACTCAGTGCTCTCCTTATGGCTTAGTTACCTTGCAAGGTTTCTGGAAGCATAATGTAGGGAAGAGACATAGGCTATGTTGTTAACTTTTCTGTACATAAGGATAGATGTGCAGAGAAAAAGATGATTGTTTCATAGATAGATAAGTAGACAGACGACAGGTGAAAGAGAGATAGATAGGTACATAGATTAATAGATGATAGACATAATAGATAGATGATAGGAAGATAGATAGATACATACATAGATAGATACATAGATACATAGATATATACATACATAGATACATAGATAGACAGACCTTTAGATAGATAGATACAGATACATGTCAATAGACACAAAGCTATTGTTCATAACCAGGAGTTGAATGGTGAATAACATAGCTAAACTACAAACAAAAAGGAAGAATGAAATCCAGTTTAAAAAGTGCAGTAAGCAGCCTTAAGAAGAAAACAAATACTACCATTTGCAATGACGTGGATGGAGCAAGACGGTAGTATGTTCAGAAAAATAGGGCAGGCGGATAAAGGCAAGTACCAAGTGATTTCACTCATGTGTGGAGTATAACAACAAAGAAAACTGAAGTAAAAAAACAGCAGCAGACTCACAGAACCCGAGAGTGACTAAAAGTAACCAAAGGAAAAAAGGACTGGGCAGGGTGAGTCTGAAGGGAGGGATAAGTGTGGGGAGAAAAAATGGGGGCATTAGTTTAGCATGTATAATGCGCGGGGTCGGGTGTGCATGGGGAGTACTGTACAACACAGAGAAGACTAGTAGAGATCATATAGCATCTTACTACTCACTGATGGACCGTGAATGTAACGGGGACTTTTGGGGGGGACATTTTGAAGGGGTCTACAGCATCCTACTACGCTGATCGACAGTGACTGAAGAGGTTTTTCGGGGGGACATGGTGAAGAGGGGAGCATAGTTAACATAATGTTCTTCACGTGATTGTAGATTAATGATAAAAAATATTCTTTAAGTGCAATAAGTGCACAGCTCTGAATCATCAGAATAAAAGTTCAGGCACTGAGTGCTGCAAACAAAAGACACAGGGATAAAAGAAGGGATGAAAACTCAAGACACCTACGTGCTTACTTACAGGAGACTCACTTGAGATCCAAGGACACAGACAAACTACAAGCCGAAGGTGTGTGGACAAGTACCCTACACGAGTGAAACGGAAAATCAAACAATCAAGCAAATGGATTCTGTTTGAGTCCCCAGAGACAGTCAGCAGAAAATAGCTCTATCTGGCCACCGTGAGTTCTTTTTGTTTGATTTCAACAGTTCCCAGCCATAGATTTAGTGGTGCAGCAACATACTTCTCATTTTCTCTCACCTCAACAACTGAGTTGCTGTAATAATAAGCATCTGGGCCTTTGAAATCAGTGGATTTTATGTTGTTCACGAATGTGAAAATCTAATAACCACCTAAAGAGGGAAGTTTGGACACTCAAATAAACACGTCACTCCACAATACACTGTTAGCTCCCAACTGCTCCTGTCTAGAAATTGGTGTTCCATTTCATTTGACCCTCCGTCCTATCGGCGGTGATCACGCTGATGTAATTCAAACATGGTGGTGAGCGAAGCAACAAGTTGACTTTTCTGTCGACAACAGGCCCAGAGGAATGATACTTGAGATCTTCAGGGAGCCCTTAGTCAATGAATGTGGCTAAATACAGACAGCAAGTTAGAAGGAGATGAAAGAGGACAGAGGATAGAGACACGGGTTCAAGTCCCAGCACAACCATTCCCTGGTTTTGTAGGTACACGCGGCCGTCTCGAACTGCAAGTGTCTCGGTGAACCCAGTGCTCCCTCTGCAGCCTAGATACTTTGCAGGATTTTGGGGAGCATAGTGTAGGAAAGTGATATAGGGTATATGGTTAACTGTTCTGCACACATGGACAGATGGACAGACAAAAGGATGATTGATTGAGTGATTGATAAATAGATAGACAGAAAGATAGATAGATAAAGGTACATATCGATTAGCACAAAGCTACAGCTCAAAACAAGGAGAGCAATGGTGAAAGCACATTGCAAAACTACAAAAAAAAAGAAGAATGAAATCCAGTTTAAAAAGTGCAGTAAGCAGCCATAAGAAGAAAACGAATCCTATCATTTGCAATAACGTGGATGGAGCTCGAGGGTATTATGCTGAGTCAAATAGGCCAGGCGGAGAAATACATGTACCAAATGATTTCACTCATGTGTGGAGTATGATAACAAAGAAAAACTGAAGGATATGACAGCAGCAGACTCACAGAACCCGAGAGTGGACCAACAGTTACCAAAGAGAAAGGGACTGGGTAGGGTTTTTTGGGAAGGGAGTAATAAGTGCAGGGAAAAAGAATGGGGGCATTAGGATTAGCATGTATAATGTGTAGGGTGGGGTGTCATGGGTAGGGCTGTACAACACAGAGAAGACATGTAGTGATTCTACAGCATCTTAGTACATGCTGACGGAGAGCGGCTGTAACTGGGATTTGGGGTGACTTGGTGAAGAGGGTAGACAGAATAACATAATTTTCTGCATGTGATTGTATATTAATGAGAACAAAAAGAATTTCAAAGTGCAGTAAGAGCACAGCTCTCAAATATGAGAATAAAAGTACAGCCTTTGAGTGCTCCAATCAAAAGACACAGGGTTAGAAGAACTGAGGAAAACTCAAGACCACCTACGTGCTCCCTTACTAGAGACTCACTTGAGATCCAAGGACACAGACAAACTACAAGCTGAAGGGGTGGGGACAGGTACCCTACACAAGTGAAACTGAGAAACAAAGAAAGAAATGGATTCTGTTTTGGACCCCAGAGAGAGTCAGTAGAAAATAGCCCTATCTAGCCACCGTGAATTCTTTTGGTTTGGTTTCAGCAGTGCTCAGGCATAGATTTAGTGGTGCAGCAACTTCCTTCTCATTTCCTCTCACCTCAACAAATGAATTGCTGTAATAATATGCGTCTGGGCATTTATAATCATTGCTTTTTATGATGTTCACGAATGTAAAGAAGTAATAACCACCTAAAGAGGGAAGTTTGGACACTCAAATAAACACTTCACTCCACAACACACTCTTTGTTCCCAACTGCTCCTGTCCAGAAATAGGTGTTAATTCATATTTGTCCCTCCACCTATCAGCAGTGATCACGCCAATGTCCCTCAAACATGGTGGTGTGCAAAGGGCCAAGTACACTTTTCTGTCGACAACAGGCCCAGACGAAGGATACTTGTGGTCTACAGGTATCACTTACTCACTGAATGTGGCTAAATAAAGTCAACAAGCGAGCAGGAAGTATAAGAGGACAGAGGACAAAGATACGGGTTCAAGTCCTTTCACCTCCATTTACTGGTTTTGTAAGCACACTCTGCTGACTCTACCTGAAAGCGTATCAGTGAACACAGTGCTCTCCTTATGGCTTAGTAACCTTGCAAGGTTTCTGAGGGCATAATATAGGGAAGAGACATAGGCTATGTTGTTAACTGTTCTGTACATAATGATAGATGGGTAGACAAAAAGATGATTGTTTCATAGATAGATAGGTAGACAGACGACAGGTGAAAGATAGATAGATAGGTACATAGATTAATATATGATAGACATCATAGATAGATGATAGGAAGATAGATAAATAGATACATAGATAGATACATAGATACATAGATAGACAGACAGACAGTTAGATAGATAGATACAGATACATGTCGATTGACACAAAGCTATTGTTCATAACCAGGAGTTGAATGGTGAATAACATAGCTAAACTACAAACAAAAAGGAAGAATGAAATCCAGTTTAAAAAGTGCAGTAAGCAGCCTTAAGAATAAAACAAATACTACCATTTGCAATGACGTGGATGGAGCAAGACGGTAGTATGTTCAGAAAAATAGGGCAGGCGGATAAAGGCAAGTACCAAGTGATTTCACTCATGTGTGGAGTATAACAACAAAGAAAAACTGAAGTAAAAAAACAGCAGCAGACTCACAGAACCCGAGAGTTGACTAAAAGTAACCAAAGGAAAAAGGACTGGGCAGGGTGAGTCTGAAGGGAGGGATAAGTGTGGGGAGAAAGAATGGGGGCATTAAGTTTAGCATGTATAATGCGCGGGGTCGGGTGTGCATGGGGAGTACTGTACAACACAGAGAAGACTAGTAGAGATCATATAGCATCTTACTACTCACTGATGGACAGTGAATGTAAAGGGGACTTTTGGGGGGGACATGGTGAAGGGGTCTAAAGCATCCAACTACGCTGATCGACAGTGACTGAAGAGGTTTTTCGGGGGGACTTGGTGAAGGGGGGAGCATAGTAAACATAATGTTCTTCACGTGATTGTAGATTAATGATAAAAATATTCTTTAAGTGCAATAAGTGCACAGCTCTGAATCATCAGAATAAAAGTTCAGGCCCTGAGTGCTGCAAACAAAAGACACAGGGATAAAAGAAGGGATGAAAACTCAAGACACCTACGTGCTTACTTACAGGAGACTCACTTGAGATCCAAGGACACAGACAAACTACAAGCCGAAGGTGTGTGGACAAGTACCCTACACGAGTGAAACGGAAAATCAAACAATCAAGCAAATGGATTCTGTTTGAGTCCCCAGAGACAGTCAGCAGAAAATAGCCCTATCTGGCCACCGTGAATTCTTTTTGTTTGGTTTCAACATTTCCCAGCCATAGATTAATGGTGCAGCAACATACTTCTCATTTTCTCTCACCTCAACAACTGAGTTGCTGTAATAATAAGCATCTGGGCCTTTGAAATCAGTGGATTTTATGAT
The DNA here is from genome assembly GCF_030020395.1 of Manis pentadactyla. Taxonomy (NCBI): domain Eukaryota; kingdom Metazoa; phylum Chordata; class Mammalia; order Pholidota; family Manidae; genus Manis; species Manis pentadactyla. The sequence goes on from NW_026644615.1 coordinate 271,268, forward strand.
GTTCACGAACGTGAAAATCTAATAACCACCTAAAGAGGGAAGTTTGGACACTCAAATAAACACGTCACTCCACAATACACTGTTAGCTCCCAACTGCTCCTGTCTAGAAATTGGTGTTCCATTTTATTTGACCCTCCGTCCTATCGGCGGTGATCACGCTGATGTCCTTCAAACATGGTGGTGAGCGAAGCAACAAGTTGACTTTTCTGTCGACAACAGGCCCAGAGGAATGATACTTGAGATCTTCAGGGAGCCCTTAGTCAATGAATGTGGCTAAATACAGACAGCAAGTTAGAAGGAGATGAAAGAGGACAGAGGATAGAGACACGGGTTCAAGTCCCAGCACAACCATTCCCTGGTTTTGTAGGTACACGCGGCCGACTCGAACTGCAAGTGTCTCGGTGAACCCAGTGCTCCCTCTGTAGCCTACATACTTTGCAGGAATTTGGGGAGCATAGTGTAGGAAAGTGATATAGGGTATATGGTTAACTGTTCTGCACACATGGACAGATGGACAGACAAAAGGATGATTGATTGAGTGATTGATAAATAGATAGACAGAAAGATAGATAGATAAAGGTACATATCGATTAGCACAAAGCTACAGCTCAAAACAAGGAGAGCAATGGTGAAAGCACATTGCAAAACTACAAAAAAAATGAAGAATGAAATCCAGTTTAAAAAGTGCAGTAAGCAGCCATAAGAAGAAAACGAATCCTATCATTTGCAATAACGTGGATGGAGCTCGAGGGTATTATGCTGAGTCAAATAGGCCAGGCGGAGAAATACATGTACCAAATGATTTCACTCATGTGTGGAGTATGATAACAAAGAAAAACTGAAGGATATGACAGCAGCAGACTCACAGAACCCGAGAGTGGACCAACAGTTACCAAAGAGAAAGGGACTGGGTAGGGTTTTTTGGGAAGGGAGTAATAAGTGCAGGGAAAAAGAATGGGGGCATTAGGATTAGCATGTATAATGTGTAGGGTGGGGTGTCATGGGTAGGGCTGTACAACACAGAGAAGACATGTAGTGATTCTACAGCATCTTAGTACATGCTGACGGAGAGCGGCTGTAACTGGGATTTGGGGTGACTTGGTGAAGAGGGTAGACAGAATAACATATTTTTCTGCATGTGATTGTATATTAATGAGAACAAAAAGAATTTCAAAGTGCAGTAAGAGCACAGCTCTCAAATATGAGAATAAAAGTACAGCCTTTGAGTGCTCCAATCAAAAGACACAGGGTTAGAAGAACTGAGGAAAACTCAAGACCACCTACGTGCTCCCTTACTAGAGACTCACTTGAGATCCAAGGACACAGACAAACTACAAGCTGAAGGGGTGGGGACAGGTACCCTACACAAGTGAAACTGAGAAACAAAGAAAGAAATGGATTCTGTTTTGGACCCCAGAGAGAGTCAGTAGAAAATAGCCCTATCTAGCCACCGTGAATTCTTTTGGTTTGGTTTCAGCAGTGCTCAGGCATAGATTTAGTGGTGCAGCAACTTCCTTCTCATTTCCTCTCACCTCAACAAATGAATTGCTGTAATAATATGCGTCTGGGCATTTATAATCATTGCTTTTTATGATGTTCACGAATGTAAAGAAGTAATAACCACCTAAAGAGGGAAGTTTGGACACTCAAATAAACACTTCACTCCACAACACACTCTTTGTTCCCAACTGCTCCTGTCCAGAAATAGGTGTTAATTCATATTTGTCCCTCCACCTATCAGCAGTGATCACGCCAATGTCCCTCAAACATGGTGGTGTGCAAAGGGCCAAGTACACTTTTCTGTCGACAACAGGCCCAGACGAAGGATACTTGTGGTCTTCAGGGATCACTTACTCACTGAATGTGGCTAAATAAAGTCAACAAGCGAGCAGGAAGTATAAGAGGACAGAGGACAAAGATACGGGTTCAAGTCCTTTCACCTCCATTTACTGGTTTTGTAAGCACACTCTGCTGACTCTACCTGAAAGCGTATCGGAGAACTCAGTGCTCTCCTTATGGCTTAGTTACCTTGCAAGGTTTCTGGAAGCATAATGTAGGGAAGAGACATAGGCTATGTTGTTAACTTTTCTGTACATAAGGATAGATGTGCAGAGAAAAAGATGATTGTTTCATAGATAGATAAGTAGACAGACGACAGGTGAAAGAGAGATAGATAGGTACATAGATTAATAGATGATAGACATCATAGATAGATGATAGGAAGATAGATAGATAGATACATAGATAGATACATAGATACATAGATATATACATACATAGATACATAGATAGACAGACCTTTAGATAGATAGATACAGATACATGTCGATAGACACAAAGCTATTGTTCATAACCAGGAGTTGAATGGTGAATAACATAGCTAAACTACAAACCAAAAGGAAGAATGAAATCCAGTTTAAAAAGTGCAGTAAGCAGCCTTAAGAATAAAACAAATACTACCATTTGCAATGACGTGGATGGAGTAAGACGGTAGTATGTTCAGAAAAATAGGGCAGGCGGATAAAGGCAAGTACCAAGTGATTTCACTCATGTGTGGAGTATAACAACAAAGAAAAACTGAAGTAAAAAAACAGCAGCAGACTCACAGAACCCGAGAGTTGACTAAAAGTAACCAAAGGAAAAAGGACTGGGCAGGATGAGTCTGAAAGGAGGGATAAGTGTGGGGAGAAAGAATGGGGGCATTAAGTTTAGCATGTATAATGCGCGGGGTCGGGTGTGCATGGGGAGTACTGTACAACACAGAGAAGACTAGTAGAGATCATATAGCATCTTACTACTCACTGATGGACAGTGAATGTAAAGGGGACTTTTGGGGGGGACATGGTGAAGGGGTCTAAAGCATCCAACTACGCTGATCGACAGTGACTGAAGAGGTTTTTCGGGGGGACTTGGTGAAGGGGGGAGCATAGTAAACATAATGTTCTTCACGTGATTGTAGATTAATGATAAAAATATTCTTTAAGTGCAATAAGTGCACAGCTCTGAATCATCAGAATAAAAGTTCAGGCCCTGAGTGCTGCAAACAAAAGACACAGGGATAAAAGAAGGGATGAAAACTCAAGACACCTACGTGCTTACTTACTTGAGACTCACTTGAGATCCAAGGACACAGACAAACTACAAGCCGAAGGTGTGTGGACAAGTACCCTACACGAGTGAAACGGAAAATCAAACAATCAAGCAAATGGATTCTGTTTGAGTCCCCAGAGACAGTCAGCAGAAAATAGCCCTATCTGGCCACCGTGAATTCTTTTTGTTTGGTTTCAACATTTCCCAGCCATAGATTAATGGTGCAGCAACATACTTCTCATTTTCTCTCACCTCAACAACTGAGTTGCTGTAATAATAAGCATCTGGGCCTTTGAAATCAGTGGATTTTATGATGTTCACGAACGTGAAAATCTAATAACCACCTAAAGAGGGAAGTTTGGACACTCAAATAAACACGTCACTCCACAATACACTGTTAGCTCCCAACTGCTCCTGTCTAGAAATTGGTGTTCCATTTTATTTGACCCTCCGTCCTATCAGCGGTGATCACGCTGATGTCCTTCAAACATGGTGGTGAGCGAAGCAACAAGTTGACTTTTCTGTCGACAACAGGCCCAGAGGAATGATACTTGAGATCTTCAGGGAGCCCTTAGTCAATGAATGTGGCTAAATACAGACAGCAAGTTAGAAGGAGATGAAAGAGGACAGAGGATAGAGACACGGGTTCAAGTCCCAGCACAACCATTCCCTGGTTTTGTAGGTACACGCGGCCGACTCGAACTGCAAGTGTCTCGGTGAACCCAGTGCTCCCTCTGCAGCCTACATACTTTGCAGGATTTTGGGGAGCATAGTGTAGGAAAGTGATATAGGGTATATGGTTAACTGTTCTGCACACATGGACAGATGGACAGACAAAAGGATGATTGATTGAGTGATTGATAAATAGATAGACAGAAAGATAGATAGATATAGGTACATATCGATTAGCACAAAGGTACTGCTCAAAACAAGGAGAGCAATGGTGAAAGCACATTGCAAAACTACAAAAAAAATGAAGAATGAAATCCAGTTTAAAAAGTGCAGTAAGCAGCCATAAGAAGAAAACGAATCCTATCATTTGCAATAACGTGGATGGAGCTCGAGGGTATTATGCTGAGTCAAATAGGCCAGGCGGAGAAATACATGTACCAAATGATTTCACTCATGTGTGGAGTATGATAACAAAGATAAACTGAAGGAAATGACAGCAGCAGACTCACAGAACCCGAGAGTGGACCAACAGTTACCAAAGAGAAAGGGACTGGGTAGGGTTTTTTGGGAAGGGAGTAATAAGTGCAGGGAAAAAGAATGGGGGCATTAGGATTAGCATGTATAATGTGTAGGGTGGGGTGTCATGGGTAGGGCTGTACAACACAGAGAAGACATGTAGTGATTCTACAGCATCTTAGTACATGCTGACGGAGAGCGGCTGTAACTGGGATTTGGGGTGACTTGGTGAAGAGGTTAGACAGAATAACATAATTTTCTGCATGTGATTATACATTAATGAGAACAAAAAGAATTTAAAAAGTGCAGTAAGAGCACAGCTCTCAAATATCAGAATAAAAGTACAGCCTTTGAATGCTCCAATCAAAAGACACAGGGTTAGAAGAACTGATGAAAACTCAAGACCACCTACGTGCTCCCTTACTGGAGACTCACTTGAGATTCAAGGACACAGACAAACTACAAGCTGAAGGGGCGGGGACAGGTACCCTACACAAGTGAAACTGAGAAACAAAGAATGAAATGGATTCTGTTTTGGACCCCAGAGAGAGTCAGTAGAAAATAGCCCTATCTAGCCACAGTGAATTCTTTTTCTTTGGTTTTAGCAGTGCTCAGGCATAGATTTAGTGGTGCAGCAACTTCCTTCTCATTTCCTCTCACCTCAACAAATGAATTGCTCTAATAATATGCGTCTGGGCATTTATAATCATTGCATTTTATGATGTTCACGAATGTAAAGAAGTAATAACCACCTAAAGAGGGAAGATTGGACACTCAAATAAACACTTCACTCCACAACACACTCTTTGTTCCCAACTGCTCCTGTCCAGAAATAGGTGTTAATTCATATTTGTCCCTCCACCTATCAGCAGTGATCACGCCAATGTCCCTCAATCTTGGTGGTGTGCGAAGGGCCAAGTACACTTTTCTGTCGACAACAGGCCCAGACGAAGGATACTCGTGGTCTTCAGGGATCACTTACTCACTGAATGTGGCTAAATAAAGTCAACAAGCGAGCAGGAAGTATAAGAGGACAGAGGACAAAGATACGGGTTCAAGTCCTTTCACCTCCATTTACTGGTTTTGTAAGCACACTCTGCTGACTCTACCTGAAAGCGTATCGGTGAACACAGTGCTCTCCTTTTGTCTTAGTTACCTTGCAAGTTTTCTGGAAGCATAATGTAGGGAAGAGACATAGGCTATGTTGTTAACTGTTCTGTACATAAGGATAGATGGGCAGACAAAAAGATGATTGTTTCATAGATAGATAGGTAGACAGACGACAGGTGAAAGAGAGATAGATAGGTACATAGATTAATAGATGATAGACATCATAGATAGTTGATAGGAAGATAGATAGATAGATACTTAGATAGATACATAGATACATAGATATATACATACATAGATACATAGATAGACAGACAGACCTTTAGATAGATAGATACAGATACATGTCGATTGACACAAAGCTATTGTTCATAACCAGGAGTTGAATGGTGAATAACATAGCTAAACTACAAACAAAAAGGAAGAATGAAATCCAGTTTAAAAAGTGGAGTAAACAGCCTTAAGAAGAAAAAAAATACTACCATTTGCAATGACGTGGATGGAGCAAGACGGTAGTATGTTCAGAAAAATAGGGCAGGCGGATAAAGGCAAGTACCAAGTGATTTCACTCATGTGTGGAGTATAATAAAGAAAAACTGTAGTAAAAAAACAGCAGCAGACTCACAGAACCCGAGAGTTGACTAAAAGTAACCAAAGGAAAAAGGACTGGGCAGGGTGAGTCTGAAGGGAGGGATAAGTGTGGGGAGAAATAATGGGGCTATTAAGATTAGCATGTATAATGCGCGGAGTCAGGTGTGCATGGGGAGTACTGTACAACACAGAGAAGACTAGTAGAGATCATATAGCATCTTACTACTCACTGATGGACAGTGACTGTAACGGGGACTTTTGGGGGGGACATATGAAGGGGTCTACAGCATCCAACTACGCGGATCGACAGTGACTGAAGAGGTTTTTCGGGGGGACTTGGTGAAGGGGGGAGCATAGTAAACATAATGTTCTTCACGTGATTGTAGATTAATGATAAAAAATATTCTTTAAGTGCAATAAGTGCACAGCTCTGAATCATCAGAATAAAAGGTCAGGCACTGAGTGCTGCAAACAAAAGACACAGGGATAAAAGAAGGGATGAAATCTCAAGACACCTACGTGCTTACTTACAGGAGACTCACTTGAGATCCAAGGACACAGACAAACTACAAGCCGAAGGTGTGTGGACAAGTACCCTACACGAGTGAAACGGAAAATCAAACAATCAAGCAAATGGATTCTGTTTGATTCCCCAGAGACAGTCAGCAGAAAATAGCCCTATCTGGACACCGTGAATTCTTTTTGTTTGGTTTCAACCGTTCCCAGCCATAGATTTAGTGGTGCAGCAACATACTTCTCATTTTCTCTCACCTCAACATCTGAGTTGCTGTAATAATAAGCATCTGGGACTTTGAAATCAGTGGATTTTATGATGTTCACGAATGTGAAAATCTAATAACCACATAAAGAGGGAAGTTTGGACACTCAAATAAACACGTCACTCCACAATACACTGTTAGCTCCCAACTGTTCCTGTCTAGAAATTGGTGTTCCTTTTTATTTGACACTCCGTCCTATCGGCGGTGATCACGCTGATGTCCTTCAAACATGGTGGTGAGTGAAGCAACAAGTTTACTTTTCTGTCGACAACAGGCCCAGAGGAATGATACTTGAGATCTTCAGGGAGCCCTTAGTCAATGAATGTGGCTAAATACAGACAGCAAGTTAGAAGGAGATGAAAGAGGACAGAGGATTGAGACACGGGTTCAAGTCCCAGCACAACCATTCCCTGGTTTTGTAGGTACACGCGGCCGAATCGAACTGCAAGTGTCTCGGTGAACCCAGTGCTCCCTCTGCAGCCTAGATACTTTGCAGGATTTTGGGGAGCATAGTGTAGGAATGTGATATAGGGTGTATGGTTAACTGTTCTGCACACACGGACAGATGGACAGACAAAAGGATGATTGATTGAGTGATTGATAAATAGATAGGCAGAAAGATAGATAGATATAGGTACATATCGATTAGCACAAAGCTACTGCTCAAAACAAGGAGAGCAATGGTGAAAGCACATTGCAAAACTACAAACAAAAAAGAAGAATGAAATCCAGTTTAAAAAGTGCAGTAAGCAGCCATAAGAAGAAAATGAATCCTAACATTTGCAATAACGTGGATGGAGCTCGAGGGTATTATGCTCAGTCAAATAGGCCAGGCGGAGAAATACATGTACCAAATGATTTCACTCATGTGTGGAGTATGATAACAAAGAAAAACTGAAGGAAAAGACAGCAGCAGACTCACAGAACCCGAGAGTGGACCAACAGTTACCAAAGAGAAAGGGACTGGGTAGGGTTTTTTGGGAAGTTAGTAATAAGAGCGGGGAAAAAGAATGGGGGCATTAGGATTAGCATGTATAATGTGTAGGGTGGGGTGTCATGGGTAGGGCTGTACAACACAGAGAAGACATGTAGTGATTCTACAGCATCTTAGTATATGCTGACGGAGAGCGGCTGTAACTGGGATTTGGGGTGACTTGGTGAAGAGGGTAGACAGAATAACATAATTTTCTGCATGAGATTGTATATTAATGAGAACAAAAAGAATTTAAAAAGTGCAGTAAGAGCACAGCTCTCAAATATCAGAATAAAAGTACAGCCTTTGAGTGCTCCAATCAAAAGACACATGGTTAGAAGAACTGATGAAAACTCAAGACCACCTACGTGCTCCCTTACTGGAGACTCACTTGAGATCCAAGGACACAGACAAACTACAAGCTGAAGGGGCGGGGACAGGTATCCTACACAAGTGAAACTGAAAAACAAAGAAAGAAATGGATTCTGTTTTGGACCCCAGAGAGAGTCAGTAGAAAATAGCCCTATCTAGCCACCGTGAATTCTTTTTGTTTGGTTTCAGCAGTGCTCAGGCATAGATTTAGTGGTGGAGCAACTTCCTTCTCATTTCCTCTCACCTCAACAAATGAATTGCTGTAATAATACGCGTCTGGGCATTTATAATCATTGCATTTTATGATGTTCACGAATGTAAAGGAGTAATAACCACCTAAAGAGGGAAGTTTGGACACTCAGATAAACACTTCACTCCACAACACACTCTTTGTTCCCAACTGCTCCTGTCCAGAAATAGGTGTTAATTCATATTTGTCCCTCCACCTATCAGCAGTGATCACGCCAATGTCCCTCAAACATGGTGGTGTGCAAAGGGCCAAGTACACTTTTCTGTCGACAACAGGCCCAGACGAAGGATACTTGTGGTCTTCAGGGATCACTTACTCACTGAATGTGGCTAAATAAAGTCAACAAGCGAGCAGGAAGTATAAGAGGACAGAGGACAAAGATACGGGTTCAAGTCCTTTCACCTCCATTTACTGGTTTTGTAAGCACACTCTGCTGACTCTACCTGAAAGCGTATCGGTGAACTCAGTGCTCTCCTCATGGCTTAGTTACCTTGCAAGGTTTCTGGAAGCATAATGTAGGGAAGAGACATAGGCTATGTTGTTAACTGTTCTGTACATAATGATAGATGGGTAGACAAAAAGATGATTGTTTCATAGATAGATAGGTAGACAGACGACAGGTGAAAGATAGATAGATAGGTACATAGATTAATATATGATAGACATCATAGATAGATGATAGGAAGATAGATAAATAGATACATAGATAGATACATAGATACATAGATAGACAGACAGACAGTTAGATAGATAGATACAAATACATGTCGATTGACACAAAGCTATTGTTCATAACCAGGAGTTGAATGGTGAATAACATAGCTAAACTACAAACAAAAAGGAAGAATGAAATCCAGTTTAAAAAGTGCAGTAAGCAGCCTTAAGAAGAAAACATATACTACCATTTGCAATGACGTGGATGGAGCAAGACGGTAGTATGTTCAGAAAAATAGGGCAGGCGGATAAAGGCAAGTACCAAGTGATTTCACTCATGTGTGGAGTATAACAACAAAGAAAACTGAAGTAAAAAAACAGCAGCAGACTCACAGAACCCGAGAGTTGACTAAAAGTAACCAAAGGAAAAAGGACTGGGCAGGGTGAGTCTGAAGGGAGGGATAAGTGTGGGGAGGAAGAATGGGGGCATTAAGTTTAGCATTTATAATGCGCGGGATCGGGTGTGCATGGGGAGTACTGTACAACACAGAGAAGACTAGTAGAGATCATATAGCATCTTACTACTCACTGATGGACAGTGACTTTAACGGGGACTTTTGGTGGGGACATGTTGAAGGGGTCTACAGCATCCATCTACGCGGATCGACAGTGACTGAAGAGGTTTTTCGGGGGGACTTGGTGAAGGGGGGAGCATAGTAACCATAATGTTCTTCACGTGATTGTAGATTAATGATAAAAAATATTCTTTAAGTGCAATAAGTGCACAGCTCTGAATCATCAGAATAAAAGTTCAGGCCCTGAGTGCTGCAAACAAAAGACACAGGGATAAAAGAAGGGATGAAAACTCAAGACACCTACGTGCTTACTTACAGGAGACTCACTTGAGATCCAAGGACACAGACAAACTACAAGCCGAAGGTGTGTGGACAAGTACCCTACACGAGTGAAACGGAAAATCAAACAATCAAGCAAATGGATTCTGTTTGAGTCCCCAGAGACAGTCAGCAGAAAATAGCCCTATCTGGCTACCGTGAATTCTTTTTGTTTGATTTCAACAGTTCCCAGCCATAGATTTAGTGGTGCAGCAACATACTTCTCATTTTCTCTCACCTCAACAACTGAGTTGCTGTAATAATAAGCATCTGGGCCTTTGAAATCAGTGGATTTTATGTTGTTCACGAATGTGAAAATCTAATAACCACCTAAAGAGGGAAGTTTGGACACTCAAATAAACACGTCACTCCACAATACACTGTTAGCTCCCAACTGCTCCTGTCTAGAAATTGGTGTTCCATTTCATTTGACCCTCCGTCCTATCGGCGGTGATCACGCTGATGTAATTCAAACATGGTGGTGAGCGAAGCAACAAGTTGACTTTTCTGTCGACAACAGGCCCAGAGGAATGATACTTGAGATCTTCAGGGAGCCCTTAGTCAATGAATGTGGCTAAATACAGACAGCAAGTTAGAAGGAGATGAAAGAGGACAGAGGATAGAGACACGGGTTCAAGTCCCAGCACAACCATTCCCTGGTTTTGTAGGTACACGCGGCCGACTCGAACTGCAAGTGTCTCGGTGAACCAAGTGCTCCCTCTGCAGCCTAGATACTTTGCAGGATTTTGGGGAGCATAGTGTAGGAAAGTGATATAGGGTATATGGTTAACTGTTCTGCACACATGGACAGATGGACAGACAAAAGGATGATTGATTGACTGATTGATAAATAGATAGACAGAAAGATAGATAGATATAGGTACATATCGATTAGCACAAAGCTACTGCTCAAAACAAGGAGAGCAATGGTGAAAGCACATTGCAAAACTACAAACAAAAAATAAGAATGAAATCCAGTTTAAAAAGTGCAGTAAGCAGCCATAAGAAGAAAACGAATCCTATCATTTGCAATAACGTGGATGGAGCTCGAGGGTATTATGCTCAGTCAAATAGGCAAGGCGGAGAAATACATGTACCAAATGATTTCACTCATGTGTGGAGTATGATAACAAAGAAAAACTGAAGGAAAAGACAGCAGCAGACTCACAGAACCCGAGAGTGGACCTACAGTTACCAAAGAGAAAGGGACTGTGTAGGGTTTGTGGGAAGGGACTAATAAGTGCGGGGAAAAAGAAAGTGGGCATTAGGATTAGCATGTATAATGTGTATGGTGGGGTGTCTTGGGTAGGGCTGTATAACACAGAGAAGACATGTAGTGATTCTACAGCATCTTAGTACATGCTGACGGAGAGCGGCTGTAACTGGGATTTGGGGTGACTTGGTGAAGAGGGTAGAGAGAATAACATAATTTTCTGCATGTGATTGTATATTAATGAGAAAAAAAAGAATTTCAAAGTGCAGTAAGAGCACAGCTCTCAAATATCAGAATAAAAGTACAGCCTTTGAGTGCTCCAATCAAAAGACACAGGGTTAGAAGAACTGATGAAAACTCAAGATCACCTACGTGCTCCCTTACTGGAGACTCACTTGAGATCCAAGGACACAGACAAACTACAAGCTGAAGGGGCGGGGACAGGTACCCTACACAAGTGAAACTGAGAAACAAAGAAAGAAATGGATTCTGTTTTGGACCCCAGAGAGAGTCAGTAGAAAATAGCCCTATCTAGCCACCGTGAATTCTTTTTGTTTGGTTTCAGCAGTGCTCAGGCATAGATTTAGTGGTGCAGCAACTTCCTTCTCATTTCCTCTCACCTCAACAAATGAATTGCTGTAATAATATGCGTCTGGGCATTTATAATCATTGCTTTTTATGATGTTCACGAATGTAAAGAAGTAATAACCACCTAAAGAGGGAAGTTTGGACACTCAAATAAACACTTCACTCCATAACACACTCTTTGTTCCCAACTGCTCCTGTCCTGAAATAGGTGTTAATTCATATTTGTCCTTCCACCTATCAGCAGTGATCACGCCAATGTCCCTCAAACATGGTGGTGTGCAAAGGTCCAAGTACACTTTTCTGTCGACAACAGGCCCAGACGAAGGATACTTGTGGTCTTCAAGGATCACTTACTCACTGAATGTGGCTAAATAAAGTCAACAAGCGAGCAGGAAGTATAAGAGGACAGAGGACAAAGATACGGGTTCAAGTCCTTTCACCTCCATTTACTGGTTTTGTAAGCACACTCTGGTGACTCTACCTGAAAACGTATCGGTGAACACAGTGCTCTCATTATGGCTTAGTTACCTTGCAAGGTTTCTGGAAGCATAATGTAGGGAAGAGACATAGGCTATGTTGTTAACGGTTCTGTACAAAAGGATAGATGGGCAGACAAACAGATGATTGTTTCATAGATAGATAGGTAGACAGACGACAGGTGAAAGAGAGATAGATAGGTACATAGATTAATAGATGATAGACATCATAGATAGATGATAGGAAGATAGATAGATAGATACATAGATAGATACATAGATACATAGATATATACATACATAGATACATAGATAGACAGACAGAACTTTAGATAGATAGATACAGATACATGTCGATTGACACAAAGCTATTGTTCATAACCAGGAGCTGAATGGTGAATAACATAGCTAAACTACAAACAAAAAGGAAGAATGAAATCCAGTTTAAAAAGTGCAGTAAGCAGCCTTAAGAAGAAAACAAATACTACCATTTGCAATGACGTGGATGGAGCAGGACGGTAGTATGTTCAGAAAAATAGGGCAGGCGGATAAAGGCATGTACCAAGTGATTTCACTCATGTGTGGAGTATAACAACAAAGAAAACTGAAGTAAAAAAACAGCAGCAGACTCACAGAACCCGAGAGTTGACTAAAAGTAACCAAAGGAAAAAAGGACTGGGCAGGGTGAGTCTGAAGGGAGGGATAAGTGTGGGGAGAAAGAATGGGGGCATTAAGTTTAGCATGTATAATGCGCGGGGTCGGGTGTGCATGGGGAGTACTGTAAAACACAGAGAAGACTAGTAGAGATCATATAGCATCTTACTGCTCACTGATGGACAGTGACTGTAACGGGGACTTTAGGGGAGGACATGGAGAAGGGGTCTACAGGATCCAACTACGCTGATCGACAGTGACTGAAGAGGTTTATCGGGGGGACTTGGAGTAGGGGGGAGCAAAGTAAACATAATGTTCTTCACGTGATTGTAGATTAATGATAAAAAATATTCTTTAAGTGCAATAAGTGCACAGCTCTGAATCATCAGAATAAAAGTTCAGGCCCTGAGTGCTGCAAACAAAAGACACAGGGATAAAAGAAGGGATGAAAACTCAAGACACCTACGTGCTTACTTACAGGAGACTCACTTGAGATCCAAGGACACAGACAAACTACAAGCCGAAGGTGTGTGGACAAGTACCCTACACGAGTAAAACGGAAAATCAAACAATCAAGCAAATGGATTCTGTTTGAGTCCCCAGAGACAGTCAGCAGAAAATAGCCCTATCTGGCCACCGTGAATTCTTTTTGTTTGATTTCAACAGTTCCCAGCCATAGATTAATGGTGCAGCAACATACTTCTCATTTTCTATCACCTCAACAACTGAGTTGCTGTAATAATAAGGATCTGCGCCTTTGAAATCAGTGGATTTTATGATGTTCACGAATGTGAAAATCTAATAACCACCTAAAGAGGGAAGTTTGGACACTCAATAAACACGTCACTCCACAATACACTGTGAGCTCCCAACTGCTCCTGTCTAGAAATTGGTGTTCCATTTTATTTGATCCTCCGTCCTATCGGCGGTGATCACGCTGATGTCCTTCAAACATGGTGGTGAGCGAAGCAACAAGTTGACTTTTCTGTCGACAACAGGCCCAGAGGAATGATACTTGAGATCTTCAGGGAGCCCTTAGTCAATGAATGTGGCTAAATACAGACAGCAAGTTAGAAGGAGATGAAAGAGGACAGAGGATAGAGACACGGGTTCAAGTCCCAGCACAACCATTCCCTGGTTTTGTAGGTACACGCGGCCGACTCGAACTGCAAGTGTCTCGGTGAACCCAGAGTTCCCTCTGCAGCCTAGATACTTTGCAGGATTTTGGGGAGCATAGTGTAGGAAAGTGATATAGGGTATATGGTTAACTGTTCTGCACACATGGACAGATGGACAGACAAAAGGATGATTGATTGAGTAATTGATAAATAGATAGACAGAAAGATAGATAGATATAGGTACATATCGATTAGCACAAAGCTACTGCTCAAAACAAGGAGAGCAATGGTGAAAGCACATTGCAAAACTACAAACAAGAAAGAAGAATGAAATCCAGTTTAAAAAGTGCAGTAAGCAGCCATAAGAAGAAAACGAATCCTATCATTTGCAATAACGTGGATGGAGCTCGAGGGTATTATGCTGAGTCAAATAGGCCAGGCGGAGAAATACATGTACCAAATGATTTCACTCATGTGTGGAGTATGATAACAAAGAAAAACTGAAGAAAAAGACAGCAGCAGACTCACAGAACCCGAGAATGGACCAACAGTTACCAAAGAGAAAGGGACTGGGTAGGGTTTTTTGGGAAGGGAGTAATAAGTGCAGGGAACAAGAATGGGGGCATTAGGATTAGCATGTATAATGTGTAGGGTGGGGTGTCATGGGTAGGGCTGTACAACACAGAGAAGACATGTAGTGATTCTACAGCATCTTAGTACATGCTGACGGAGAGAGGCTGTAACTGGGATTTGGGGTGACTTGGTGAAGAGGGTAGACAGAATAACATAATTTTCTGCATGTGATTGTATATTAATGAGAACAAAAAGAATTTAAAAAGTGCAGTAAGAGCACAGCTCTCAAATATCAGAATAAAAGTACAGCCTTTGAGTGCTCCAATCAAAAGACACATGGTTAGAAGAACTGATGAAAAGTCAAGACCACCTACGTGCTCCCTTACTGGAGACTCACTTGAGATCCAAGGACACAGACAAACTACAAGCTGAAGGGGCGGGGACAGGTACCCTACACAAGTGAAACTGAGAAACAAAGAAAGAAATGGATTCTGTTTTGGACCCCAGAGAGAGTCAGTAGAAAATAGCAATATCTAGCCACCGTGAATTCTTTTTGTTTTTGTTTCAGCAGTGCTCAGGCATAGATTTAGTGGTGCAGCAACTGCCTTCTCATTTCCTCTCACCTCAACAAATGAATTGCTGTAATAATATGCGTCTGGGCATTTATAATCATTGCTTTTTATGATGTTCACGAATGTAAAGAAGTAATAACCACCTAAAGAGGGAAGTTTGGACACTCAAATAAACACTTCACTCCACAACACACTCTTTGTTCCCAACTGCTCTTGTCCAGAAATAGGTGTTAATTCATATTTGTCCCTCCACCTATCAGCAGTGATCACGCCAATGTCCCTCAAACATGGTGGTGTGCAAAGGGCCAAGTACAATTTTCTGTCGACAACAGGCCCAGACGAAGGATACTTGTGGTCTTCAGGGATCACTTACTCACTGAATGTGGCTAAATAAAGTCAACAAGCGAGCAGGAAGTATAAGAGGACAGAGGACAAAGATACGGGTTCAAGTCCTTTCACCTCCATTTACTGGTTTTGTAAGCAAACTCTGCTGACTCTACCTGAAAGCGTATCGGTGAACTCAGTGCTCTCCTTATGGCTTAGTTACCTTGCAAGGTTTCTGGAAGCATAATGAAGGGAAGAGACATAGGCTATGTTGTTAACTGCTCTGTACATAAGGATAGATGGGCAGACAAAAAGATGTTTGTTTCATAGATAGATAGGTAGACAGACGACAGGTGAAAGAGAGATAGATAGGTACATAGATTAATAGATGATAGACATTATAGATAGATGATAGGAAGATAGATAGATAGATAGATAGATACATAGATACATAGATATATACATACATAGATACATACATAGACAGACAGACCTTTAGATAGATAGATACAGATACATGTCGATTGACACAAAGCTATTTTTCATAACCAGGAGTTGAATGGTGAATAACATAGCTAAACTACAAACAAAAAGGAAGAATGAAATCCAGTTTAAAAAGTGCAGTAAGCAGCCTTAAGAAGAAAACATATACTACCATTTGCAATGACATGGATGGAGCATGACGGTAGTATGTTCAGAAAAATAGGGCAGGCGGATAAAGGCAAGTACCAAGTGATTTCACTCATGTGTGGAGTATAACAACAAAGAAAAACTGAAGTAAAAAAACAGCAGCAGACTCACAGAACCCGAGAGTTGACTAAAAGTAACCAAAGGAAAAAGGACTGGGCAGGGTGAGTCTGAAGGGAGGGATAAGTGTGGGGAGAAAGAATGGGGGCATTAAGTTTAGCATGTATAATGCGCTTGGTCAGGTGTGCATGGGGAGTACTGTACAACACAGAGAAGACTAGTAGAGATCATATAGCATCTTACTACTCACTGATGGACAGTGACTGTAACGGGGACTTTAGGGGAGGACATGGAGAAGGGGTCTACAGGATCCAACTACGCTGATCGACAGTGACTGAAGAGGTTTATCGGGGGGACTTGGAGTAGGGGGGAGCAAAGTAAACATAATGTTCTTCACGTGATTGTAGATTAATGATAAAAAATATTCTTTAAGTGCAATTAAATGCACAGCTCTGAATCATCAGAATAAAAGTTCAGGCCCTGAGTGCTGCAAACAAAAGACACAGGGATAAAAGAAGGGATGAAAACTCAAGACATCTACGTGCTTACTTACAGGAGACTCACTTGAGATCCAAGGACACAGACAAACTACAAGCCGAAGGTGTGTGGACAATTACCCTACACGAGTGAAACGGAAAAACAAACAATCAAGCAAATGGATTCTGTTTGAGTCCCCAGAGACAGTCAGCAGAAAATAGCCCTATCTGGCCACCGTGAATTCTTTTTGTTTGGTTTCAACAGTTCCCATCCATAGATTTAGTGGTGCAGCAACATACTTCTCATTTTCTCTCACCTCAACAACTGAGTTGCTGTAAAAATAAGCATCTGGGCCTTTGAAATCAGTGGATTTTATGATGTTCAAGAACGTGAAAATCGAATAACCACCTAAAGAGGGAAGTTTGGACACTCAAATAAACACGTCACTCCACAATACACTGTTAGCTCCCAACTGCTCCTGTCTAGAAATTGGTGTTCCATTTCATTTGACCCTCCGTCCTATCGGCGGTGATCACGCTGATGTAATTCAAACATGGTGGTGAGCGAAGCAACAAGTTGACTTTTCTGTCGACAACAGGCCCAGAGGAATGATACTTGAGATCTTCAGGGAGCCCTTAGTCAATGAATGTGGCTAAATACAGACAGCAAGTTAGAAGGAGATGAAAGAGGACAGAGGATAGAGACACGGGTTCAAGTCCCAGCACAACCATTCCCTGGTTTTGTAGGTACACGCGGCCGACTCGAACTGCAAGTGTCTCGGTGAACCAAGTGCTCCCTCTGCAGCCTAGATACTTTGCAGGATTTTGGGGAGCATAGTGTAGGAAAGTGATATAGGGTATATGGTTAACTGTTCTGCACACATGGACAGATGGACAGACAAAAGGATGATTGATTGACTGATTGATAAATAGATAGACAGAAAGATAGATAGATATAGGTACATATCGATTATCACAAAGCTACTGCTCAAAACAAGGAGAGCAATGGTGAAAGCACATTGCAAAACTACAAACAAAAAATAAGAATGAAATCCAGTTTAAAAAGTGCAGTAAGCAGCCATAAGAAGAAAACGAATCCTATCATTTGCAATAACGTGGATGGAGCTCGAGTGTATTATGCTCAGTCAAATAGGCAAGGCGGAGAAATACATGTACCAAATGATTTCACTCATGTGTGGAGTATGATAACAAAGAAAAACTGAAGGAAAATACAGCAGCAGACTCACAGAACCCGAGAGTGGACCTACAGTTACCAAAGAGAAAGGGACTGGGTAGGGTTTGTGGGAAGGGACTAATAAGTGCGGGGAAAAAGAAAGTGGGCATTAGGATTAGCATGTATAATGTGTATGGTGGGGTGTCTTGGGTAGGGCTGTATAACACAGAGAAGACATGTAGTGATTCTACAGCATCTTAGTACATGCTGACGGAGAGCGGCTGTAACTGGGATTTGGGGTGACTTGGTGAAGAGGGTAGAGAGAATAACATAATTTTCTGCATGTGATTGTATATTAATGAGAAAAAAAAGAATTTCAAAGTGCAGTAAGAGCACAGCTCTCAAATATCAGAATAAAAGTACAGCCTTTGAGTGCTCCAATCAAAAGACACAGGGTTAGAAGAACTGATGAAAACTCAAGATCACCTACGTGCTCCCTTACTGGAGACTCACTTGAGATCCAAGGACACAGACAAACTACAAGCTGAAGGGGCGGGGACAGGTACCCTACACAAGTGAAACTGAGAAACAAAGAAAGAAATGGATTCTGTTTTGGACCCAAGAGAGAGTCAGTAGAAAATAGCCCTATCTAGCCACCGTGAATTCTTTTTGTTTGGTTTCAGCAGTGCTCAGGCATAGATTTAGTGGTGCAGCAACTTCCTTCTCATTTCCTCTCACCTCAACGAATGAATTGCTGTAATAATATGCGTCTGGGCATTTATAATCATTGCTTTTTATGATGTTCACGAATGTAAAGAAGTAATAACCACCTAAAGAGGGAAGTTTGGACACTCAAATAAACACTTCACTCCATAACACACTCTTTGTTCCCAACTGCTCCTGTCCTGAAATAGGTGTTAATTCATATTTGTCCTTCCACCTATCAGCAGTGATCACGCCAATGTCCCTCAAACATGGTGGTGTGCAAAGGTCCAAGTACACTTTTCTGTCGACAACAGGCCCAGACGAAGGATACTTGTGGTCTTCAAGGATCACTTACTCACTGAATGTGGCTAAATAAAGTCAACAAGCGAGCAGGAAGTATAAGAGGACAGAGGACAAAGATACGGGTTCAAGTCCTTTCACCTCCATTTACTGGTTTTGTAAGCACACTCTGGTGACTCTACCTGAAAACGTATCGGTGAACACAGTGCTCTCATTATGGCTTAGTTACCTTGCAAGGTTTCTGGAAGCATAATGTAGGGAAGAGACATAGGCTATGTTGTTAACGGTTCTGTACATAAGGATAGATGGGCAGACAAAAAGATGATTGTTTCATAGATAGATAGGTAGACAGACGACAGGTGAAAGAGAGATAGATAGGTACATAGATTAATAGATGATAGACATCATAGATAGATGATAGGAAGATAGATAGATAGATACATAGATAGATACATAGATACATAGATATATACATACATAGATACATAGATAGACAGACAGACCTTTAGATAGATAGATACAGATACATGTCGATTGACACAAAGCTATTGTTCATAAAAAGGAGCTGAATGGTGAATAACATAGCTAAACTACAAACAAAAAGGAAGAATGAAATCCAGTTTAAAAAGTGCAGTAAGCAGCCTTAAGAAGAAAACAAATACTACCATTTGCAATGACGTGGATGGAGCAGGACGGTAGTATGTTCAGAAAAATAGGGCAGGCGGATAAAGGCATGTACCAAGTGATTTCACTCATGTGTGGAGTATAACAACAAAGAAAACTGAAGTAAAAAAACAGCAGCAGACTCACAGAACCCGAGAGTTGACTAAAAGTAACCAAAGGAAAAAAGGACTGGGCAGGGTGAGTCTGAAGGGAGGGATAAGTGTGGGGAGAAAGAATGGGGGCATTAAGTTTAGCATGTATAATGCGCGGGGTCGGGTGTGCATGGGGAGTACTGTAAAACACAGAGAAGACTAGTAGAGATCATATAGCATCTTACTGCTCACTGATGGACAGTGACTGTAACGGGGACTTTAGGGGAGGACATGGAGAAGGGGTCTACAGGATCCAACTACGCTGATCGACAGTGACTGAAGAGGTTTATCGGGGGGACTTGGAGTAGGGGGGAGCAAAGTAAACATAATGTTCTTCACGTGATTGTAGATTAATGATAAAAAATATTCTTTAAGTGCAATAAGTGCACAGCTCTGAATCATCAGAATAAAAGTTCAGGCCCTGAGTGCTGCAAACAAAAGACACAGGGATAAAAGAAGGGATGAAAACTCAAGACACCTACGTGCTTACTTACAGGAGACTCACTTGAGATCCAAGGACACAGACAAACTACAAGCCGAAGGTGTGTGGACAAGTACCCTACACGAGTAAAACGGAAAATCAAACAATCAAGCAAATGGATTCTGTTTGAGTCCCCAGAGACAGTCAGCAGAAAATAGCCCTATCTGGCCACCGTGAATTCTTTTTGTTTGATTTCAACAGTTCCCAGCCATAGATTAATGGTGCAGCAACATACTTCTCATTTTCTCTCACCTCAACAACTGAGTTGCTGTAATAATAAGGATCTGCGCCTTTGAAATCAGTGGATTTTATGATGTTCACGAATGTGAAAATCTAAAAACCACCTAAAGAGGGAAGTTTGGACACTCAATAAACACGTCACTCCACAATACACTGTTAGCTCCCAACTGCTCCTGTCTAGAAATTGGTGTTCCATTTTATTTGATCCTCCGTCCTATCGGCGGTGATCACGCTGATGTCCTTCAAACATGGTGGTGAGCGAAGCAACAAGTTGACTTTTCTGTCGACAACAGGCCCAGAGGAATGATACTTGAGATCTTCAGGGAGCCCTTAGTCAATGAATGTGGCTAAATACAGACAGCAAGTTAGAAGGAGATGAAAGAGGACAGAGGATAGAGACACGGGTTCAAGTCCCAGCACAACCATTCCCTGGTTTTGTAGGTACACGCGGCCGACTCGAACTGCAAGTGTCTCGGTGAACCCAGAGTTCCCTCTGCAGCCTAGATACTTTGCAGGATTTTGGGGAGCATAGTGTAGGAATGTGATATAGGGTATATGGTTAACTGTTCTGCACACATGGACAGATGGACAGACAAAAGGATGATTGATTGAGTAATTGATAAATAGATAGACAGAAAGATAGATAGATATAGGTACATATCGATTAGCACAAAGCTACAGCTCAAAACAAGGAGAGCAATGGTGAAAGCACATTGCAAAACTACAAACAAAAAATAAGAATGAAATCCAGTTTAAAAAGTGCAGTAAGCAGCCATAAGAAGAAAACGAATCCTATCATTTGCAATAACGTGGATGGAGCTCGAGGGTATTATGCTGAGTCAAATAGGCCAGGCGGAGAAATACATGTACCAAATGATTTCACTCATGTGTGGAGTATGATAACAAAGAAAAACTGAAGAAAAAGACAGCAGCAGACTCACAGAACCCGAGAATGGACCAACAGTTACCAAAGAGAAAGGGACTGGGTAGGGTTTTTTGGGAAGGGAGTAATAAGTGCAGGGAACAAGAATGGGGGCATTAGGATTAGCATGTATAATGTGTAGGGTGGGGTGTCATGGGTAGGGCTGTACAACACAGAGAAGACATGTAGTGATTCTACAGCATCTTAGTACATGCTGACGGAGAGAGGCTGTAACTGGGATTTGGGGTGACTTGGTGAAGAGGGTAGACAGAATAACATAATTTTCTGCATGTGATTGTATATTAATGAGAACAAAAAGAATTTAAAAAGTGCAGTAAGAGCACAGCTCTCAAATATCAGAATAAAAGTACAGCCTTTGAGTGCTCCAATCAAAAGACACATGGTTAGAAGAACTGATGAAAAATCAAGACCACCTACGTGCTCCCTTACTGGAGACTCACTTGAGATCCAAGGACACAGACAAACTACAAGCTGAAGGGGCGGGGACAGGTACCCTACACAAGTGAAACTGAGAAACAAAGAAAGAAATGGATTCTGTTTTGGACCCCAGAGAGAGTCAGTAGAAAATAGCAATATCTAGCCACCGTGAATTCTTTTTGTTTTTGTTTCAGCAGTGCTCAGGCATAGATTTAGTGGTGCAGCAACTTCCTTCTCATTTCCTCTCACCTCAACAAATGAATTGCTGTAATAATATGCGTCTGGGCATTTATAATCATTGCTTTTTATGATGTTCACGAATGTAAAGAAGTAATAACCACCTAAAGAGGGAAGTTTGGACACTCAAATAAACACTTCACTCCACAACACACTCTTTGTTCCCAACTGCTCTTGTCCAGAAATAGGTGTTAATTCATATTTGTCCCTCCACCTATCAGCAGTGATCACGCCAATGTCCCTCAAACATGGTGGTGTGCAAAGGGCCAAGTACACTTTTCTGTCGACAACAGGCCCAGACGAAGGATACTTGTGGTCTTCAGGGATCACTTACTCACTGAATGTGGCTAAATAAAGTCAACAAGCGAGCAGGAAGTATAAGAGGACAGAGGACAAAGATACGGGTTCAAGTCCTTTCACCTCCATTTACTGGTTTTGTAAGCAAACTCTGCTGACTCTACCTGAAAGCGTATCGGTGAACTCAGTGCTCTCCTTATGGCTTAGTTACCTTGCAAGGTTTCTGGAAGCATAATGAAGGGAAGAGACATAGGCTATGTTGTTAACTGCTCTGTACATAAGGATAGATGGGCAGACAAAAAGATGTTTGTTTCATAGATAGATAGGTAGACAGACGACAGGTGAAAGAGAGATAGATAGGTACATAGATTAATAGATGATAGACATTATAGATAGATGATAGGAAGATAGATAGATAGATAGATAGATACATAGATACATAGATATATACATACATAGATACATACATAGACAGACAGACCTTTAGATAGATAGATACAGATACATGTCGATTGACACAAAGCTATTTTTCATAACCAGGAGTTGAATGGTGAATAACATAGCTAAACTACAAACAAAAAGGAAGAATGAAATCCAGTTTAAAAAGTGCAGTAAGCAGCCTTAAGAAGAAAACATATACTACCATTTGCAATGACATGGATGGAGCATGACGGTAGTATGTTCAGAAAAATAGGGCAGGCGGATAAAGGCAAGTACCAAGTGATTTCACTCATGTGTGGAGTATAACAACAAAGAAAAACTGAAGTATAAAAACAGCAGCAGACTCACAGAACCCGAGAGTTGACTAAAAGTAACCAAAGGAAAAAGGACTGGGCTGGGTGAGTCTGAAGGGAGGGATAAGTGTGGGGAGAAAGAATGGGGGCATTAAGTTTAGCATGTATAATGCGCTTGGTCAGGTGTGCATGGGGAGTACTGTACAACACAGAGAAGACTAGTAGAGATCATATAGCATCTTACTACTCACTGATGGACAGTGACTGTAACGGGGACTTTAGGGGAGGACATGGAGAAGGGGTCTACAGGATCCAACTACGCTGATCGACAGTGACTGAAGAGGTTTATCGGGGGGACTTGGAGTAGGGGGGAGCAAAGTAAACATAATGTTCTTCACGTGATTGTAGATTAATGATAAAAAATATTCTTTAAGTGCAATTAAGTGCACAGCTCTGAATCATCAGAATAAAAGTTCAGGCCCTGAGTGCTGCAAACAAAAGACACAGGGATAAAAGAAGGGATGAAAACTCAAGACATCTACGTGCTTACTTACAGGAGACTCACTTGAGATCCAAGGACACAGACAAACTACAAGCCGAAGGTGTGTGGACAATTACCCTACACGAGTGAAACGGAAAAACAAACAATCAAGCAAATGGATTCTGTTTGAGTCCCCAGAGACAGTCAGCAGAAAATAGCCCTATCTGGCCACCGTGAATTCTTTTTGTTTGGTTTCAACAGTTCCCATCCATAGATTTAGTGGTGCAGCAACATACTTCTCATTTTCTCTCACCTCAACAACTGAGTTGCTGTAAAAATAAGCATCTGGGCCTTTGAAATCAGTGGATTTTATGATGTTCAAGAACGTGAAAATCTAATAACCACCTAAAGAGGGAAGTTTGGACACTCAAATAAACACGTCACTCCACAATACACTGTTAGCTCCCAACTGCTCCTGTCTAGAAATTGGTGTTCCTTTTTATTTGACCCTCCGTCCTATCGGCGGTGATCACGCTGATGTCCTTCAAACATGGTGGTGAGCGAAGCAACAAGTTGACTTTTCTGTCGACAACAGGCCCAGAGGAATGATACTTGAGATCTTCAGGGAGCCCTTAGTCAATGAATGTGGCTAAATACAGACAGCAAGTTAGAAGGAGATGAAAGAGGACAGAGGATAGAGACACGGGTTCAAGTCCCAGCACAACCATTCCCTGGTTTTGTAGGTACACGTTGCCGACTCGAACTGCAAGTGTCTCGGTGAACCCAGTGCTCCCTCTGCAGCCTACATACTTTGCAGGATTTTGGGGAGCATAGTGTAGGAAAGTGATATAGGGTATATGGTTAACTGTTCTGCACACATGGACAGATGGACAGACAAAAGGATGATTGATTGAGTGATTGATAAATAGATAGACAGAAAGAAAGATAGATATAGGTACATATCGATTAGCACATAGCTACTGCTCAAAACAAGGAGAGCAATGGTGAAAGCACATTGCAAAACTACAAACAAAAAGAAGAATGAAATCCAGTTTAAAAAGTGCAGTAAGCAGCCATAAGAAGAAAACGAATCCTATCATTTGCAATAACGTGGATGGAGCTCGAGGGTATTATGCTCAGTCAAATAGGCCAGGCGGAGAAATACATGTACCAAATGATTTCACTCATGTGTGGAGTATGATAACAAAGAAAAACTGAAGGAAAACACAGCAGCAGACTCACAGAACCCGAGAGTGGACCTACAGTTACCAAAGAGATAGGGACTGGTTAGGGTTTTTTGGGAAGGGAGTAATAAGTGCAGGGAAAAAGAATGGGGGCATTAGGATTAGCATGTATAATGTGTAGGGTGGGGTGTCATGGGTAGGGCTGTACAACACAGAGAAGACATGTAGTGATTCTACAGCATCTTAGTACATGCTGTCGGAGAGCGGCTGTAACTGGGATTTGGGGTGACTTGGTGAAGAGGGTAGACAGAATAACATAATTTTCTGCATGTGATTGTATATTAATGAGAACAAAAAGAATTTCAAAGTGCAGTAAGAGCACAGCTCTCAAATATCAGAATAAAAGTACAGCCTTTGAGTGCTCCAATCAAAAGACACAGGGTTAGAAGAACTGATGAAAACTCAAGACCACCTACGTGCTCCCTTACTGGAGACTCACTTGAGATCCAAGGACACAGACAAACTACAAGCTGAAGGGGCGGGGACAGGTACCCTACACAAGTGAAACTGAGAAACAAAGAAAGAAATGGATTCTGTTTTGGACCCCAGAGAGAGTCAGTAGAAAATAGCCCTATCTAGCCACCGTGAATTCTTTTTGTTTGGTTTCAGCAGTGCTCAGGCATAGATTTAGTGGTGCAGCAACTTCCTTCTCATTTCCTCTCACTTCAACAAATGAATTGCTGTAATAATATGCGTCTGGGCATTTATAATCATTGCATTTTATGATGTTCACGATGTAAAGAAGTAATAACCACCTAAAGAGGGAAGTTTGGACACTCAAATAAACACTTCACTCCACAACACACTCTTTGTTCCCAACTGCTCCTGTCCAGAAATAGGTGATACTTCATATTTGTCCCTCCACCTATCAGCAGTGATCACGCCAATGTCCCTCAAACATGGTGGTGTGCAAAGGGCCAAGTACACTTTTCTGTCGACAACAGGCCCAGACGAAGGATACTTGTGGTCTTCAGGGATCACTTACTCACTGAATGTGGCTAAATAAAGTCAACAAGCGAGCAGGAAGTATAAGAGGACAGAGGACAAAGATACGGGATCAAGTCCTTTCACCTCCATTTACTGGTTTTGTAAGCACATTCTGCTGACTCTACCTGAAAGCGTACCGGTGAACTCAGTGCTCTCCTTATGGGTTAGTTACCTTGCAAGGTTTCTGGAAGCATAATGTAGGGAAGAGACATAGGCTATGTTGTTAATTATTCTGTACATAAGGATAGATGGGCAGACAAAAAGATGATTGTTTCATAGATAGATAGGTAGACAGACGACAGGTGAAAGATAGATAGATAGGTACATAGATTAATAGATGATAGACATCATAGATAGTTGATAGGAATATAGATAGATAGATACATAGATAGATACATAGATACATAGATATATACATACATAGATACATAGATAGACAGACAGACCTTTAGATAGATAGATACAGATACATGTCGATTGACACAAAGCTATTGTTCATAACCACGAGTTGAATGGTGAATAACATAGATAAACTACAAACAAAAAGGAAGAATGAAATCCAGTTTAAAAAGTGCAGTAAGCAGCCTTAGGAAGAAAACAAATACTACCATATGCAATGACGTGGATGGAACAAGACGGTAGTATGTTCAGAAAAATAGGGCAGGCGGATAAAGGCAAGTACCAAGTGATTTCACTCATGTGTGGAGTATAACAACAAAGAAAACTGAAGTAAAAAAAAAGCAGCAGACTCACATAACCCGAGAGTTGACTAAAAGTAACCAAAGGAAAAAGGACTGGGCAGGGTGAGTCTGAAGGGAGGGATAAGTGTGGGGAGAAAGAATGGGGCCATTAAGATTAGCATGTATAATGCGCTTGGTCAGGTGTGCATGGGGAGTACTGTACAACACAGAGAAGACTAGTAGAGATCATATAGCATCTTACTACTCACTGATGGACAGTGACTGTAACGGGGACATTTGGGGTCGACATATGAAGGGGTCTACAGCATCCAACTACGCTGATCGACATTGACTGAAGAGGTTTTTCGGGGGGACTTGGTGAAGGGGGGAGCATAGTAAACATAATGTTCTTCACGTGATTGTAGATTAATGATAAAAAATATTCTTTAAGTGCAATAAGTGCACAGCTCTGAATCATCAGAATAAAAGGTCAGGCACTGAGTGCTGCAAACAAAAGACACAGGGATAAAGAAGGGATGAAAACTCAAGACACCTACGTGCTTACTTACAGGAGACTCACTTGAGATCCAAGGACACAGACAAACTACAAGCCGAAGGTGTGTGGACAAGTACCCTACACGAGTGAAACGGAAAATCAAACAATCAAGCAAATGGATTCTGTTTGAGTCCCCAGAGACAGTCAGCAGAAAATAGCCCTATCTGGCCACCGTGAATTCTTTTTGTTTGGTTTCAACAGTTCCCAGCCATAGATTTAGTGGTGCAGCAACATACTTCTCATTTTCTCTCACCTCAACAACTGAGTTGCTGTAATAATAAGCATTTGGGCCTTTGAAATCAGTGGATTTTATGATGTTCACGAATGTGAAAACCTAATAACCACCTAAAGAGGGAAGTTTGGACACTCAAATAAACACGTCACTCCACAATACACTGTTAGCTCCCAACTGCTCCTGTCTAGAAATTGGTGTTCCGTTTATTTGACCCTCCGTCCTATCGGCGGTGATCACGCTGATGTCCTTCAAACATGGTGGTGAGCGAAGCAACAAGTTGACTTTTCTGTCGACAACAGGCCCAGGGGAATGATACTTGAGATCTTCAGGGAGCCCTTAGTCAATGAATGTGGAAAAATACAGACAGCAAGTTAGAAGGAGATGAAAGAAGACAGAGGATAGAGACACGGGATCAAGTCCCAGCACAACCATTCCCTGGTTTTGTAGGTACACGCGGCCGATTTGAACAGCAATTGTCTCGGTGAACCCAGTGCTCCCTCTGCAGCCTAGATACTTTGCAGGATTTTGGGGAGCATAGTGTAGGAAAGTGATATAGGGTATATGGTTAACTGTTCTGCACACATGGACAGATGGACAGACAAAAGGATGATTGATTGAGTGATTGATAAATAGATAGACAGAAAGATAGATAGATATAGGTACATATCGATTAGCACAAAGCTACTGCTCAAAACAAGGAGAGCAATGGTGAAAGCACATTGCAAAACTATAAACAAAAAGAAGAATGAAATCCAGTTTAAAAAGTGCAGTAAGCAGCCAAAAGAAGAAAACGAATCCTATCATTTGCAATAACGTGGATGGAGCTCGAGGGTGTTATGCTCAGTCAAATAGGCCAGGCGGAGAAATACATGTACCAAATGATTTCACTCATGTGTGGAGTATGATAACAAAGAAAAACTGAAGGAAAAGACAGCAGCAAACTCACAGAACCCGAGAGTGGACCTACAGTTACCAAAGAGAAAGGGACTGGGTAGGGTTTGTGGGAAGGGAGTAATAAGTGCGGGGAAAAAGAATGGGGGCATTAGGATTAGCATGTATAATGTGTAGGGTGGGGTGTCATGGGTAGGGCTGTACAACACAGAGAAGACATGTAGTGATTCTACAGCATCTTAGTACATGCTGACGGAGAGCGGCTGTAACTGGGATTTGGGGTGACTTGGTGAAGAGTGTAGAGAGAATAACATAATTTTCTGCATGTGATTGTATATTAATGAGAACAAAAAGAATTTCAAAGTGCAGTAAGAGCACAGCTCTCAAATATCAGAATAAAAGTACAGCCTTTGAGTGCTCCAATCAAAAGACACAGGGTTAGAAGAACTGATGAAAACTCAAGACCACCTACGTTCTCCCTTACTGGAGACTCACTTGAGATCCAAGGACACAGACAAGCTACAAGCTGAGGTGGCGGGAACAGGTACCCTACACAAGTGAAACTGAGAAACAAAGAAAGAAATGGATTCTGTTTTGGACCCCAGAGAGAGTCAGTAGAAAATAGCCCTATCTAGCCACAGTGAATTCTTTTTGTTTGGTTTCAGCAGTGCTCAG